>NC_142795.1:41067200-41154700 GCF_049724085.1 Artemia sp. Qi Xiang Cuo
TGAGATTGCCATTTTGTTCAGCGTAGTTGATTTCCAGATAGAAAATATATGTTTGAGGAGGATACTCCCCCACACAGCGTCAGGGCAAGGGTTTTAATTTATGCCTTGGGGGCATATAAGGTTTTCATAGAAGGCGTTGTCGTAGAAACTTTAAAACAGGCTAATTAGATTGGAAATTAAAGGGCTAGTGCCCTTTTTAATAGTCGAAAGTAATTAGAGGGCAACTAGCCCCCCCACCCCGATCATTTCCCCAAACACATCCAATCAAAATTTTGAGATAGTCATTTTGTTCAGCGTAGTGGATTTCCAGATAGAAAATCTATTTTTGAGGAGGAAACTCCCCCACAACCCTCAGGGCAAGGGTTTTAAGTTATGCCCTGAGGGGCATATATGGTTTTTATAGAAGGCTTTGTCGTAGAAACTTCAAAACAGGCTCATTTGATTGGAAATTAAGGGGCTAGTGCCCTTTTTAATAGTTGAAAGTGATTGGAGTGCAACTAGCCCCCCCCCACGCCCAGCCTTTCCCCAAACACATCCAATCAAAATTTGAGATAGCCATTTTGTTCAGCGTAGTTGATTTCCAGATAGGAAATATGTTTTTGAGGAGGACACTCCCCCAGAACCTTCAGGGCAAGGGTTTTAAGTTATGCCCTGGGGGCATATAAGGTTTTTTATAACATATTTTATCATAAAAACTTCAAAACAGGCCCATTCGTTTGAAAATTAAAAGGGCTACTACACTTTTTAATACTTGAAATAGATTGGAGGGCACCTAGCCCACCCCACGCCCATTATTTCCCCAAACACATCCAATCAAAATTTTGAGATACCTATTTCGTTCAGCATAGTTGATTTCCAGATAGAAAATATATTTTTGAGGAGGACAACCCCCCACAACCCTCAGGGCAAGGGTTTTAAGTTATGCCCTGGGGGCATATAAGGGTTTTTATAGAAGGCGTTGTACCGGTATAATACCAATGTACCCTGGTAAGCCAATGTACCGGTTAAACTACACACATATCCATGCCTCAGGCTTGTGAAAGTGCATGTATATTCAGTGGTGCCTATTATACCGTTCGTAGTAATAGGTGAGTGGCCCTGGTAAGCCAATGTACCGGTTAAACTACACACATATCCATGTAGGCGTGAATTAAGGATTGAATGTAGGATCTGTATCTATTAATGCTTTACTACTCACATCCAATCAAAATTTTTAGATAGCCATTTTATTCAACGTAGTTGAAAGTTTCGGAAATTAGGTCTTTAAGGATTACAACCCCTTTCCCCACAGCCCTCAGGGCAAGGGTTGTAAGTTATGCCTTGGGGGCATAAAAAGTTTTTAATGAAAGCGTTGTCGTAGAAACTTCAAACGGGCTCATTCAATTGGAAATTGAAAGGCCTATTGCCTTTTTTAATAGTTGAAAGTGATTGGATAGCGACTAACGCCCCTCTCACGCCCACCATTTTCCCAAACACATCGATTTAAAATTTTGAGATATCCATTTTGTTCATTCGGGAAATTTTGTCTTATAGGATGATAACCCCCACAGAGCACTCAGTGCAAGGGTTGTAAGTTATGTCCTGGGGGCACATAAAGTTTTTATTGAAATCGTTGTTGTAGAAACTTCAATATGGTTCACCTAACTGGGTATTGAAAGGCACTGTGCCTTTTTTAATAGTTGAAAGTTATTGGATAGTAACAAATGTCCCATTCACGCCCAATCTTGTCCCAAACATATCTAATCAAAATTTAGACATATCCATTTTGTTCAACGTAGTTGAAAGTTCCTGAAATTAGGTTGTTTATGATGAAAGCCCCCTCACAGCCCTCAGTGCAATGGATGTAAGTTATGCCCTGGGGGCATATAAGGCTTACATAGAAAGTTGTTGTATATGATTTATAGAATAGATTTTAGTCTTCCTCAAATCCAATTTTTATTTACAAGATATTATACCTATTCATGAGGTAAAAACTTTGCAAGTCGCTGGCTGGACGCTGTTCTTCTTCATTATTCAGCAAGAGAAGTAGAAATCTGGTAAAAAGAAATGGCTCTGGCATTTCAGAATCCTTGCAGAATAGTTGAAATATCTAAAAGCTATGTTTTTCTAACAGAATTAATCATCAAAATTAGTATTATTTTTATTCCTCGAAAATTACTGTATACAAAACTTCGAATACCGTATCACAGAATTCATCATTTATCTTTGAATATTAGTGCGTCAAAAAAACTCCTTCAGACAAACTTCAGAAGTATATGAGAACTTCGGGATCTGGCTATAGTTATCGTGAATGAAAATCAACTTATCCACTCTGCGTGGACTGAGGCCATTTCTTTTCTAAGTCACTATCATAGTCACTATCAGGCCTACCACCAAAAATAGTCTTTCTGCGGTCACACTAGTTGCAGGAATAGACAATAACTTGCTGGCAAGTGCGGTAACGTAGGAAATTTCATCGCGATTGTGTCTTTGGAACAGAAGAGCGTTGTCGTCACCGTCGTCTTTGGTTTCTTCCTATGTCTTTAAAAGGATAAAGTATAGTGCAACTTGATTCCTGATCGGTTCCAGCTCTTCCCAACTCGCTTCCCTTTTTTAGACAACCTCCTTGTTCTCTCTTTCAGCCTTCTTTTTTTTGGCAATGTTTCTTCAACCTAAAAAAATTCAAAGAAAATCATTGTCTCACAAGACCTCTTTTCCACACCACCAAGGAGGTCGAGGTCAAGGCGCATTTTTTTACAGAGGTATTTAATTATTACCATTAGCCACTAATCCTTTAATTACTTTTCATTAAAGACAATAATTAAAAATTTCAAAAATTGTTTTCAATTAAAATTAAAATAAAACAAGCTCTTATGAAGCCAAACTTAATTACTTTATGTTTTAAAAAAAAATTTTTTCTAGCTTGGTCCACGGAGTGTCCATAAAAGCCTGTGGTTTGCTTTCATCAAATTCGCCTATGGGTATTATTTTAAAAAAGAAACCTCTTTCCTATACGGTTTAATAGGTAGATATCTAGGTACGTTTTCTTTATAGAGGTATCGGCAGTTTCTTTTACTCGTTGATTAGTCAAATATCACTTGTAAATAGTGCAAGCAAGCGAGAAACTAATAGCTACCTTGCTAGTTGTCTACTAGAGCTGCTAATCCTCTCTTTGATTTCTATCAATTGTATTTAATGAAATTGAATATATATACATTTTGAAAAAGTATTGAGTATCTTCCGCTAAATTTCCCAGAGCCCAAGTTTTCCCATATCAAGTAACTTCAAGGGGCACGTTTATTTCTAAATAATTTAAATAAAACATGTTACAGTCAGTGTAATTTTAATAAGACATTCTAGTGTTCGAACTTTTTTAGATTTTTTAAATGGCAGATGTGTAATATAGACCAAAATATTTTGAGCCTTATAGAAGTAAAATTTTTGAATGTGTATTGAAAGTCCTGTTCACTAAAAAAACATTAGGTATCATCCATGGGCACCCATGAGGGGGGCAGAGGGGGGATCTAGCCCCCCCCCCTCCCCGGATGAATGATGCTGCCTTATATTTTATATTTTTGTTTTGAGATTTCTTTTATACAGCATTGGAAGTTACGACTAGACCAGGTAAGCCCCCCCCCCCTGAAATTCAGCTTATGGGTGCTCATGGTATCATCCACTAAGCATACATCAAAACCCCATTTAGAATTAATAAAAATTAGCATTGTTAGCAGCAATTCTTGTTAATATTTGTATTTTAAACGTTGAAGCTGATTTATCTTGAAAAGCATACAGATTTTTTTGTCATACCTATAATACTGACTGCTTGATTTTCATAGATGATTGATGGTAATGCATGGTTGTGTTCTTACAAAATACAAAATAATTCTTAAAAATTAGGAAAGGCTTTTAAAACATATAAAATACTTCTAACATATAAAATACTTCTTAAAAAACACAAATGTTTTTACAAAAGTGTTCATACAAAATAAGTCTTATAAAAATATATCCACTAAGGCCACATCTTCTTTTTTAAGAAAATAAAAATAGATTCTTAAACAAGCTTCTTTTGGCTACAAAAAGCACTTTTTCACATTCAGAATATATTGTACAAAATACAAAATAAAATATTCACATACAATTCAAGACAAAATACATAATTTGATGGGTTTGTGGAAAGTGCAAGCACTCGAGATGCCTGTTCCCTGCAGTTTAAGGCCCGATGGCTGGCTGGTTCTGTTACGTCTGTTCCTGTTCGTTCAAGCTCTCTTCTGCAAAATTTTAAAATAAAAGTAATTAACACAAAGTAAATACACAAATACAAAATACAAAATAGTTTTTACAAAACAAATAAAAATTCATATAAATACAAATAGTACTTACAAGATTAGGTCTAGATGTTACGGAATGTATAAAAGATCGGTTTTGTTACCAAAACCGATGAAGTTACAATTCTATTTCTAAAATAAATTTAAACGTTATATAAACAGTATATATGATTTTGGACAAAAGTTGACGCTCTGATTATGATTAATGATTATATCTATTTTATTTGATACTCTAGTCTGTTACTTTAATGCTTTAAAAAGATTGCTTTTTTTCAAGTCTTTACTTACCAGCGCCATAGCGCTGCCTATGATTTAGGAAAATAAATGATTACACGAATCCTTTGCAAATTGCGTAATGCTGTAATAATAAAATTTTTTTAATGAAATTTAAGCTTTTTATTTCAAACCAAATAGTATTTTCATTGTTTCGGCTTAAAACTCATACTTCTAATTGAATTAACATTTATACAAATTCACATTTTTAAGAATTCATCTAACTACAATGCGGCTTAAAAAATACTGCTAATATTTATACAAGTTAATATTTCTAAGAATTTATTTAACTACGATGACAGACAAAGGGTCATAAGAATTAGCAAATCACTGCCGATCAAGCCCTCTGGGACCAACACAGCCAATGAACAACAGGGACTGCAACAAACAGGCACCCATCCCAAAAATATTGGAATGATATCATTAGAGGAGAACCCTCAAATCGGCCAACCCGGCCGGATGGGAGATAGGTAAGTAATAGTCTGGAGAAAAGCTATTTCAGTGGCAGACTCAGGGGGGCGGGCAAGGGGGCGCGCGCCCCCCTAGAGTAGTCTAAAGTAGTGTAATTTACTTAATTGACTCAAGTTTGCGTTAATTAAACTTGCTCCTAACGCAAGTATGTCGGATCAACCTATTTTGCACCCCTCTAAAAATTTTTCTATCGGATCAACATATTTTGCACCCCCCCCCTAAAAAATTATGGATCCACCCCTGTGTTATTTAGCTGTAAATTAGAGAGAAGCGTGAGAATATTCATCAGTAATTTCATATGTGGATCGTAATTAGTAGTAAACATAGATAAACCTACATTAACTATGCCATTTTGGTCTATGAATATATATTAGCCCTCTGTTAAGTAAAAGTTGACTGGAGAGAGTTCGTTATAGATCAATAATTCAAGTTTTATAACAGAATAAAATGAATTTTTTATTAGTTGTGAAAGAATCATCTTTCAAACATTTTTCTGATTTTTTTGTTGTTGACATAAAGACTCGGATCAAGGAACTAATTTAAAATTCTAGGCAAGTTCAAATATCTATTTTAATTAATGTACTTTAATTTTCAATTTATTTCATTAATTTTTTTTTCTTTTTTACCAGAATGAATAAAAAACGAACACAAATTAGATAAACATGATATTAGATATGGCCGTACTAGAAAATTCAAAAATAAATATGTTAATTATGATTTTAAACTTACTTTTATTTTAATAATTAAAAATTCATGGCTTATTTAGATATCAGCTGATATTAGATATTAGATATCAGCATGTCCTAGGATGAAAGGATTAGAATGGCTTTTCAGTCCTTGACAGAAATTTAATACAAAACAGAATGCAAACAGGGGTTAATGCTAAACCCTATGCTTTCTAAAAGCCAGAATAAAATTATTACTTTATTGATAAAAATTCTTTTAAATGTTTTCACCTTTACAACTTTAAGCAATCGAAAATTAGTTAAGATTTTAAGCAATAAATATCGTCATATCTATAGAAAATGCATCTAACAGAAATTTTGAGACGGCCATTCTATACAAAATGGTCTAAATATCATATAACCTGGCTTGTGGGGTTGAAAAAAAACCCACAAATAAGGGGCAAGGATTGTAAGTTACGCCCAGGGGTATTTAAGGTTTTTATGGAAGGGATAGTTGTTTAAGTTTAGAAGAGGGTTTGTCTTTCTCCCCGAAAAAGACTATGTCAATAAAAAACGAACAGAAATTAATTTAAAAAATTTTTTCCACAAAATAAGTTTTTCAAAAAAAGTAAAGAACTCCATTAAACCAAAAATGAACAAAAATAGAATCAAATAATCTAACAAACACACAACTACCACAAATCAGTATCAATAAATAAATATAACCCGAAACAAACAGAAATTAAAATAAGTCAAACTCAAAACAAGCAGAAATTAATATGAGTAGGGTTCTAAACCCCATGCGTTCTAAAAGGTAGAATATAATTTATATTTTACTGAAAAAAAATTCAAATGAATCTAGTGGAAAAAATGTGTATGGTCAGTTTAGTGAATAAAATAGAATCAAATAATCTACCAAGCATACAACTACCACAAATCAATATCAATAAAAAATTAAACCCAAAACAAACAGAAATTAAAATAAGTCAAACTCAAAACGAGCAGAAATTAATCTGAGTAGGGTTCTAAACCATATTCTTTATAAAATCTATAATATAATTTTTTACTTTAAGCAATTTTTTTTTAATTTTTTCACTTTTATAACCTTAAGAAATCAAAAATTAATTAAGATTTTATGGAATAAATATAAGAATATGTACATTAAACTGATAATGCATATTTTTGTCAGTAAATTCATTTGAATTTTTTCAGATCTTTACTGAAAACGTTTGACATTAAGAGTTCAAAATCCTATTCTATGGCACAAAAAATGTATTCTTTTTCTTTTTAATTCTTATATAGCAATTCTTTAAAAAAAATTCTTTTTAATGTTGTCACTTTTATAACTTTAAGAAATCAAAAATTAATTAAGATTTTAAAGAATAAATATCAGCATATGTATATTAAACTGACAATGCACATCTTTTCAGTAAATTCTTTTGAATTTTTTTCAGTGAAGTACAAATTATATTCTAACTTTTAGAAAGCATCGGGTTTAGAACCCTCTTCAAATCAAGTCTTGGTTACATCATGTCTTGGTTAAGCCTGGTCATGAATTTAAAAAAAAAAATCAAAATTAAATTTAAAGAAAAGTATTTTCAACTATGACTGGGAGAGGGGGTAATTTTCCTCAGGGAGTATAATTAATGGGGTTTGAGAATTTTCCAAGAGAAAACACCTAAACCTATAGATAATAGCCTAAGCAATGAAAGTATTTCTGAAGGATAGATTGTCTTTGGACTCATCAAATTATTAATGTCTGAGCTGTTAAAGATGAAAAACGCACCGAATCTAATGAACTAGCTTTGCTTATTTTTTGCACCGTAGTAATTTAGACGAAAATGTAGCATTTCCCTTGAAAATTTTGAATGAAAATTCTGTGAATGTGGAATAAAAACACAATTGAAAAATTAAAATGAAAAAGAAAAAATTAATACCGATTTTGACACATTTTCTCGACTAATTATAAATACATATATTGGTGGGCGTGTAAAAATAATTTAAGCTCGAAAGATAACTAACTTACAATAATAATTTTTCTCATGTCAAAAATTACCTTATTAGCAGTCATGTTAAAAGTACTGGGAATTACAAAGTTGAATAGGAGCTCTCAAGAAGGGATGTAGCTCCAAAATTTTATTGGGGGGGGGGGCAAGAGGGATCTCAATCCGAAAAGTCAAGAGCATGGGCTATAGAATCTTTTATTCTCCAAATCATTGCTCGCCTGAAACAACGCCACTGCTTTGAAGGGTATTTTTACAAATATAATTAATTATGAATGCATTTTTCAGTAAATTCATTTGAATTTTTTCAGCCCTTTACTGAAAATATTTGCCACTAAGAGCTCAAAATCTTATTCTAGGGCAAAATAAAATTATTCTTTATCTTTTTAATTCTTATATAGCAATTCTTTTAAAACAACTCTTTTAATGTTTTCACTTTTATAACTTTAAGAAATCAAAAATTAATTAAGATTTTAAGGAATAAATACCAGCATATGTATATTAAACTGACAATGCAGATTTTATCAGTAAATTCTTTTGAATTTTTTTCAGTGAAGTAAAAATTATATTTTGACTTTTAGAAAGGATAGGGTTTAGAACCCTATTCAGATTAAGTCTTGGTTACATCATGTCTTGGTTAAGCCTTGGCATGAATTAAAAAAATAAGTCGAAATTAAATTAAAAAAAAATATTTTCCACTATGACTGGGAGAGGGGGTAATTTTCCTCAGGGAGTATTCTTAATGGAATTGGAGAATTTTCCAAGAGAAAACCACTAAACCTATAGAAAATAGCCTAAGCAATTAAAGTATTTTTGAAGGATAGATTGTCTTTGGACTCACCAAATTATTAATGTCTAAACTTTTATAGACGAAAAACGCGCCAAATCTTATGAGATTGCTTTGCTCATTTTTTGCCCCGTTGTAGTGTTAAAGAAATTATAGGATTGTCCAGGAAAATTTGGAAAAAAATTTCTTTGAACGCAGATTAAAAACACAATTGAAAAATTAAAATAAAAAAGAAAAAACTTAATACTGATTTTGATACAATTTCTTGACCAATAACAGATAAATACATTTGAGGGAGTGTACTAATTATTTAAGCTCGATTGAGGACTAGCTTACAATAACAATTTTTCTCATGTTAAAAATTACCTCATTAGCAGTCATGTTAAAATTACTCTGAATTACAAAGTTGAATCGGAGCTCTCAAGCAGGGATGTAGCTGTAACACTTTATTGAGGGAGGGGGGGGGGGTAAGATGGATCTCCATCTGAGAGTGGTGGATCCAGAGGAGGAGGGGCGAGGGGGCACCCGCTCTCCTAGCGTAGTCTAAAGTAGTGTAATTTACTTCGATAACCCAAGTTTGCATTAATTAAACTTGCTTTTGACGCAAGTTTATCGGATCAACCTATTTTGCGCCCCCCCCTAAATTTTTTTTATAGAATCAACCTATTTTGCACCCCCCCCCCCCCTCCTAAAAATCCTGGATCCGCCCCCGCCATCCGAAAAGTCAAGAGCATGGGCTATAGAATCAGTTTTCTCCAAATCATTGCCCGCCTGAAACAACACCACTGCTTCCAAGGTTAATTTTAGAAAAATAATTAATTATGAATAAATTTTTTTGGCCATAGAATAGGATTTTGAACTCTTAGTGTCAAATATTTTCAGTAAACAACTGAAAAATATTCAAATGAATTTACTGACAAAAATATGCATTGTCAGTTTCATGTACATATGCTTATATTTATTCCATAAAATCTTAATTAATTTTTGATTTCTTAAGGCTATAAAAGTGAAAAAATTAAAAAAAAATTGATAAAGTACAAAATTATATTCTAGCTTTTAGAAAGCATAGGGTTTAGAACCCTACTCAGATTAATTTCTGCTCGTTTTGAGTTTGACTTATTTTAATTTCTGTTTTTTTCGGGTTATATTTTTTTATTGATACTGATTTATGGTTGTTGTATGCTTGGTAGATTATTTGATTCTATTTTGTTCATTAAACTGACCATACACATTTTTTTCACTAAACTTATTATAATTTTTTTCAGTAAAATACAAATTATATTCTATCTTTTAGAACGCATGGGGTTTAGAACCCTACTCAGATTAATTTCTGCTCGTTTTGAGTTTGACTTATTTTAATTTCTGTTTGTCTTGGGTTATGTTTATTTATTTATACTGATTTATGGTAGTTGTAAGCTTGGTAGATTATTTGATTCTAATTTGTTCTTTAAACTGACCATACACATTTTTTCCACTAAATTCATTTGAATTTTTTTCAGTAAAATACAAATTGTATTCTAGCTTTTAGAACGCATGGGGTTTAGAACCCTACTCATAGTAATTTCTGCTTGTATTGAGTTTGACTTATTTTAATTTCTGTTTTTTTCGGGTTATATTTATTTATTGATACTGATTTGTGGTAGTTGTATGTTTGGTACATAATTTGATTCTATTTTTGTTCATTTTTGGTTCAATGGAGTTCTTTACTTTTTTTTAAAAAACTTATTTTGTGGAAAAAGTCTTTTTAATTAATAAAGATGAAAGAAGAGATTATAAAAGGTTAATAAAAAGGAAAACAAAGAGTTTGAGAATAAGAAGAAACTGGATATTGCAGATGATTTTAGGACTAAAGATTTTAAGAAGTTTTGGGGTTATATTTGGAATGATATTGGAAATGAAAAAGGAAATACCCAGGTGGCTCCGGACGCCAATTCATGGCCTGATTACTTAGAAAAGCTTGGAAGGTGATTGTGCAGAAATACAAGAGGTAGCACACACCGCAGAGATGGTTGTTTATCCTATGAAGGAACATGATTATGATATAGTAGGGGAAGTGAGTAATAATGAGATTAAGTTTGTATTCAAGAATTTAAAAGGAGGTTCGGCTGCAGGTGTTGATGGTGTACCAATAGCGTTATTTAAGAATTTTTTTTTCAGTTTTTAAGTCGATAATTGTTTTTTTGTAATAAGGTGTTAACCTCAGGACAATGGCCAAGTGTGTGGAAGAGATCATTGCTTATGCCGCTTTTTAAGAGATGAAACCCCAAGTTGCACATGAATTATCGTTTAATAGCGCTTGTCCCTTCTTTTAGTAAGGTAATGGAGAAAATACTAGATACCAGGCTTTCTAAATGGTTAAATAAAAATAATATCATACATGAAGAACAAGAAGGTTTTAGAACAAGGTACGGGACGGTAGATACAATATTTATTTTAAAGGCATTAATTGATAAGTATGGAAAGGGAAAAGCTTGTCTTTATGTGGGATTTCTGGACCTCCACAAGGCGTTCGATAGTGTCGACAGAGAGAGCTATTGAAGGATGCCCTGTTTAGAATTGGCCTCCCTCATTTGTTTGTGAGGTTGATAGTGAGTATGTATATTTGTGTGAGTGGAATTGTGTTAGTTGGTAACAGGTTTTCTAGGCTTTTTAATATTTAGCTGGGAGTAAAACAGGGCTGCACTCTTTCTCCTAAATTGTTTAACATTTGTATAAATGATGTTGTTGATTTTTTAGAGACTAGATAGGCCCCGAAAGTTATACTAGTGACTCATAAACTATCCCTTTTATTATTTGCAGATGATAAAGCTTTGGTGTCTAGTACACCGTAAGATCTGCAGACGCTTCTGAGTCTTATAGAAGAATATTTGCAGATGAAAAAATTAAGGCTAAATGTTGAAAAGAGTGAAGTTGTTATTTTTAAAAAAAAGGAAAGTAAGTGGCGAAGATAATTATAGATTTAAATTTAATAATAAGGAACTGAATGTATGTAAAAAGAATAAAATATTTAGGATTTGTTCTATCGGAAATGGAAGTTTAAGAATCATGTTGATGAAATAATTAATAGAGGCAAAGTGGCCATGTCTGCAATTTTTAGAAATCTGACGATAATGGGAATTAAAAACCTAAAAATGGATAGAAGAATATTTAATACAAAAAATTTTACCAGTATTAGAATATGGAGCGGAGATTTGGGGCGGAGAAGCGACACAGAAGTTGGAGTCCCTCCAGCTCCAGTATTATAAAAGACGGTTTGAATTACATCAGACAACTCATTCACAGATTCTGAAAGGTGATATGGGTCTGTTTTCGTTAAAACTTCGTAGGTCTGTTTTGATGCTTAGATTTTGGCTGAAGTTCATTAGGTGTAATGAAGATAGACTAGTAAGAGCAGCTTATTATCAGATGTTGAGTTATGGTTCGAAAACGTCGTGGCCATCCCAAATTAGGTCCCTATTAGAAAGAGTGGGAATGCCTTACTTATGGAACGATGGTCTTGGTCCCCGTGATCTACCAACAAATTTAGTAAGCCAGGTACAATTTATCTTAGAGGGTCAAGAAATTCAGTATTGGCAAGGGCTGGTTCTAAATTCTTCTACATTGAATCATTATAATCTGGTTAAACCTAGTTTTGGATAGGAAATTTATTTTAAATTTAGTTTACCGGCTATGATTTTATGTCGATGGATTCAGCTTAGGGCGAATTGCCTTCCAATCCCGAGCAGGCAAATGGTGTTGGACAGGGGGGTAGTTGATCCTGAAGGTCGGTATGTGTGTCCTCTTTGTAGAGATGAGGCCGAAGATTTGGACCAATTTCTCTGAAAGTGCCCGGTGCTCTCTGATTTAAGGGAAAAATACTTACATGGGATTGTTTTGCTGCTCCTTGGTATTTTACAAAATAGTAATCCAACCACAATGTTTCGTATCGGTGCGTACATAGAAAAAGAATTAGGTAGAAGGAAAAGTTTTTACAATTAAGTATTATTTATCATATGGAATTACATTAATTTTCTCGATAAACTACCATAAGGTATTTTTTGCTATGTATCATGTTAATGTGTGTTTCGTAATTTGTTCTGTTGTGATTTCTTTATTTTTCATAAATTTGTGTGTGTATATGGCTCTTTGGCTTTGGAATACACGATCTATCTATCTATCTATCTATCTATCAATCTTTAGCGTAAAGAGCGAGGTATTGACTAGGGGGAAAACCCCCTAATACAGGTATTAAAATTATATGAATATAGAAGTTCGTCACGTAAGTTATTTCGTAAGTTACTTATATTTATTAATAATAAAAACGTTCGTAAGTAAAATTAAACAACTTTCGAGAAAGCCATTTAACCAAATAAAAGAAAAATTAATATTCAAATTTTGTTTCAATTATTCATATACGGTGAGCCAAAATCAAAACCTGCATTAATTCAATGCCTCGCTCTTTACACTTAAGTTAAACTCTTTCTCACAACTCTATTTTCTAAAACAGTAAATAACTGTAGCGTTAAGAGCGAGGCGTTGAAGAGAAGACTGCCCCTTTCATACACGGAATAATTTCTGTTCGTTTTAAGTTTTAGTGTCGCTCCTTACTTTCAGTTAAATTTTTTATTTTTATTGAATTACTAAAGAATTTCGGATGGATGAAAAGGAGTATTATTGTTTGTATGGATTGAAATTTTGAAAGACCTTTGATCTTCAACATAACTGATGCCATCACAACCTCTACAATAGGATTTCTTCTCGATAAATGCTTTACATACATTTTTTAGAATACATTACAGTACTTCATATAAATAGAAAAAGAAAATAACAACATTTAAAATTACTGAAAACTAAATTCCTAGCAGTGTTTGCCATCCCAAAGAAATTTCCTGGTGGGGCGATGATAACTTGGCTTGTATTTTCTACCTCTGTGCTGGTAGATATGGGAATGTAACATTTTAGCTGTATAGAGAAACAATCTAATTAATTCTTACTCCCCTTACCTCTTTCAACATTTATCTGAAGCCTAATGAAGAGCAAGCAGTTTGTCCATTCAAATATACTTTTTTCAGGAATCTACCCTACCCCCACCTAAACAATGGCTCACCGGGGCTGATGATAACCTGGCTTGCATTTTGCACCTCTGTGCTGGTAGATATGGGAATGTAAAAATTTTAGCTGAATAGAGAAACAATTTTATTAATTCCTACTCCCCTCCTGCATTACTTAGGGACGCGTAAAAGTTCCTCGGAATGGTACAAAACCAAAACAGTTCCTGTCGTCTCTCAGAATTACCAATAGCTGGCAAAAATAAATAAGGAAAAGATTTGTAAATTTATTTAAGCTCTAGATGAAAATATGCTTGACTTTGATGCTTGGCCTTGCAGTACCACAGTATGCTTCCACTGGTAAAACCACAGTATATAAATTATAGGCAGTATGATCTTTCCTTATCTCACCCATTATAAAAACCCGGACCGAGGTGCAAGTGCTCCAGAGAACGTAGTAACATAATCGACATTAGATCTTTTCACGGGCAGACAAGTCAGATTTCTCTTGAACGCGAAACTTGGCTTCAACGTTGGAACACTAAATTTTGAAGAAACTAATCTTAAATTAATTTATTCCAATACATATATCAAAATCGGTAGTTAGTAGTGCAATGTTATTATTAAATGTTTTTAGGAATTAAAAGTAGGTTTCGAAGTCTCAAGTTGGTTTCAAGGGCATTTTGAGAAAGTTTTTGCCAAAATACTTGTTCCAGGGTAATTTGACCGCTGATGGCAGATCAAATGAGAGGAGCTGTTTGTACGCGCTAATGCAAGAAGAAGTAGGAGAAGCTGTTTGTTCGCACCAAGAATGTATATTCTTGTATACTCTAAATATTCGCACCAGTTTCATAATAAGAGAAATCCCCAATCTGCCCCACTAACCCTAAATGGTGTTGTCATCCAAGAGCAACAACACATCAAATATCTTGGCCTCACTCTAGACCAAAAACTAACTTTCAGGCTCCACATTGAAAATGTGAGAATAAAATGCCTCAGGAAAATGCGTATCTTACAAAGGCTATTCAATACGCCTTGGGGTTGCCATGAAAAAACTCTAATAAATTTCTATAAGACTTATATTAGATCTCAGATTGATTATGGACTAATTGTATATGGCTCATGCTCAAATACCCTACTACGCAGTCTGGAGACTGTCCAGAATACTATGATCCGTGCTATACTTGGCCTCAGGAATCACACCAAAACCAACTTCCTCCTCAGTGAAAGTGGTCTCACCTCTATTGCCATGCGTAGAGACATCCTACTTGCCCGCTACTTTACAAGAATTAAAGGTAACAGTTCCCATAGATTACATGACTGGCTAAGAAACCCTGGAGCTTTTAGGGGCCTTGCATGGGAATTTGCAACCACCCAAATGACCTACCCCATACCTTCATCTTCTTTATTGCAAATATACCCCCGGATACCTTCTTGGGCTAACCACTACCCAGAAGTGAACCTTTTGTTTGCGCCAGTTATTAAAACAGACCTTTCCCTTGCCTATGTAAAATCATTATTCCATGAATTTGAGTCTCAGAGATATATCCACCACCTCCCAATTTTTGTGGATGGCTCAAAAACAGATTCCAGGACTGCTTGTGGAGTCCACTTCCCATCTTTAGGTATAGCAGCTGCAGAAAGGCTCCAAAATTAAGTGAGTATCATGACAGCTGAAATAGCTGCCATCAACATTGCATTGAAAACCATTATAAAGATGCCAAACCCCCCCAGAAACACCCCTCTTATAATTTATTCAGACTCAAAATCAGCCCTTCCCTCAATATCACCAGAACATTCAGACTACCCAGACAATGATACCTCCACCTCTCTTGTACTATTGAACCAACTACTTAAACAAGGTATATCCACAAGATTCCAGTACATCCCAAGTCACATGGGTATAAAAGGGAACCACAAGGCAGATGAAATAGCTAAATCTGCCCTTCAGCTTGAAATAGTTTCTGGAAGAGCTATCCCAGTAAGAGATGTAAACCATTGGCGCCTAAAAATTTATCTTGCAAACCAATGTCCACTAAACCTTTCTCCATTTACATCCCGGAAAGACTCAAAGATGTACCACAGAATACGATCAAATGCTACTGGCCTTAACAGCCAAACTTATCACTATCAAAACACAACCATTCCAACAGTAATGAGCCCTCTTTGCCGCCTATGTCAAACCTATGATGAGACCATCAACCATGTTCTTTTTGGTTGCTCTGTGGCAACTCTCAACCATAAAAAAGAATGGCTAACTTTATCTGCTATATTCAAGCACCTCAAGCTATGCGTTAAACTTACTGCTATATCTTTATACTGTGGGTAAAACCCTCTCGAACATGACACTTTTTGAGTTAAATGGAGCCGTAAGAACCTTCGTTGAAATATCTGGCAACGCTGCCACAGTGCAGAATTACGAAAACTGCTATTCGTCATCATTAAAATAGCATAAAATAGTATAAGTCAATCTTAAGTTTATTGTAGAAAATACACCCCTGTAATATTTGCCCATTTCAATATATAAGTATTACAAAATGAAGTTTTTTATTTGTTTATCAGCTCTTGTTCTGATGTCTTGGACAAGCTTGTGCACACCAGTTGAAAATTTTGAGAAAGGTAAGTGCCATAGGCTATGCTTAGTGATATGTATGAGTATGTGTATATATGGCAATCCAAGCTCATCAGTTTAAATTGCCATATCAGCCAGTTGTGTTTGAACTGTAAATATGGAGGCTCAAATGTCACACCATTGGCATGGACATAGGCAACAAATATTGTCTAGGGGGGGGCAGTCAATAGTGTGATGGAGGGCCTTTTATCAACTGCTTTTTCAGCCATATCTAATGTAAATTTGAAGGTCTAGGGGGTGGAAGCTGCCCCCCCACCCTACACCCATGACCATTGGACAGATTTGAAGGTAAAGTTCTACAAAATCATATTATTGAGTTAGGACAAAAGTGAATACACCATTCAATGCCCTTTTTTCATGCTGATTACGAATATAATAATCATTTCTATTGGAAATGAATTTCAGCCCCCCCCTATATATACCTAACCTAACCCTGAATTGGCATATATAGGGGGGGGGGGTGGAATTCATTTCTGATAGAAATGATTATTATATTTTTAATAAGCATAAAAAAAGGCATCAAATAGTGTAATCACTTTTGTCCTAACTCAATAATATGATTTTGTAGAACTTTACCGCCTTTTTTTATGCTGATTACAAATATAATAATCATTTCTATCAGAAATGAATTTATGCCCCCCCCCCTATATATCCCAATTCAGGGTTAGGTTAGGTATATATAGGGGGGGGCTGAAATTCATTTCCGATAGAAATGCTTATTATATTTGTAATCAGCATAAAAAAAGGCATCAAATGATGTATTCACTTTATTCCTAACTCAATAATATGATTTGATAGAACTTTACCAAGTTGAATATAGGCCTAGCTTGACATTGATCTAATGATTTTTGCCTTGAGATTCTTCAAAACCCCTCCCTAACCACAATGACAGAAGCCAGATGGCTTTTTAAATTATTTGGCCCTTGGTCATGACAGAACAACAGCTGGACAGCTGAATTTTGACATGGAATACCTTTCATCCCTAAAGGCTCTGATGAAATTGTGGAGACATGCACAATGGGTAGCCTGCTCAGGAGTGCATCAAACAAACAACAACAACAAGTCCCAAACACAAGCAGTACCCTATTCTTGTTATTATTATTTTTGGTAAAATTTTAGTTTTTTTTTCTATTTCATAAAGTGGTTCAGGTCTAGGCAAAGTTCTAATGGTAATATTGCAGCTTAATGGCTCTTCTGAAGGAAACACCATGAAATAAAAATAGTAGGCCTAGGCTAGTCAGTAAAATTTTAGAAAAGCTATGGTAAAATTCTACTTTAGTTACTTTTGGCTATCTTTGAAAGGGATTAGTCTAGGAAAAGGAAACTTTAAGAGGTGGATCTACAGACTAAAGTATGTCCTGGGAGGGAAGGTATTTTGAAGTAGCCTACCTACCTTAACTCCTTAAGGATGTTCTTTTACTCATCATTGTACTAAGATCTTACTTCTTGTGCTGTTCTTTTGCAAACATCTTTCATCATTGTGCTCTGATCAGCAGTCTAAGAACAATGATGAGTATATCATCAAAGTTCTCTCATCATTGTTCTATGTGGCAGAAAAAGACATTCTTCACACTTTTTGCTAATGTCAGTGAGCTGTAAGATCTAAGAACAAAGATGAACAAAAGAATATATATTTGCAGAAAGATGTGAGATCTTAGATGCAGAAAAAGATCTTATGTAAGATCTTACAGCAGAAGAAGATCTTAGAGCTCTTCTCTCTCTAAAGGGCACTGACCTTTGATCACCTTTAAAATTATTGATGTTATAAACGTGAAACCTTGCAAAATAGATCTTCTGTTTAAATGAAGTACAAAAAAGTATTTTCAGCTTCAAAACTTTGCTGAATCCCAATTTATGAGGTCTTAAAGATCTGCAAATAGCCTACATTTCCCAAATTTAGAAAAAAAACTCATTGATATGGCATAAAATTCTACTCAAATAACTGGAATTACATTTTTCTGAACTAGAACCAGATAAAAAGAATTAGTAAAATTCCAGACAAGCTACTTTTAGAGAGAGCTAACATAGTAGCTTGGTAATGTCTTCCCAGATTATGTGTTTGGCCTTGGATTCATTGCTGAAAGTTTCATTTTCTTAACCTAACCCCTTTCCAACACAGCAAAACAGCTTATCTAGAATTTCACCAAGTAGTTGTGTACTATTAGATGCCCTATGCTTATTTTATGTTCTTGCCAAATATCACAATTGTTTTTCTGACAATGTACTCCCCCATCCAATAGTCCTAGAATACAGGCTATAATAAATTAAAACAAAAGAACTTCAAACATCAACTGTGGAGCTTCACAAGGAAAAATCCTTAGATTACACCAAGCTGCAATTTAAGATAGAACAAAGTACTATTCTAAACAAACACTTTTTCCATCTTGGAAACTATATAAGCTAGGTGAAAAAAAGTTCAGCTACCAATTTAGACCCTGAATCCCCTGGAAAGTTATTTTGAACTACTTACCTCTACCCTTTCCATCTCCAAAGGATACTGACCTTTGACAATCTTCATGGGTGAGTTTGGGGCAGTTTATGTTACTGACCTATGAATAAGGTGAACATACCACTCAGTGGTATGGTCATTTTTATGCTCTTTCTGAAAATAATAATTGCTTTACTCAGAAATTCAATTTTAAGCCTTTTACAGACCCTCAAAGATGATAATTTTTTCTCTTATTTTTTGCTAAATAAAAGGGTTGAAAACAACAATTTTTACTTCATTATTTTGTCATAGTCAGTTCAATTTACAGGTAAACTGGTTTAAACTATAGTTATGCTAACAACATTATATAAAAAGGCATTGAGTAATATATCCACCTTATTTGCAGGTCAGTAATATACACTGCTTCAAATTGACCTC
Source organism: Artemia sp. Qi Xiang Cuo (assembly GCF_049724085.1). NCBI lineage: Eukaryota > Metazoa > Arthropoda > Branchiopoda > Anostraca > Artemiidae > Artemia > Artemia sp. Qi Xiang Cuo. The sequence continues at coordinate 41,086,229 of NC_142795.1, forward strand.
TTTATGTTGCAAAAGTGCAACCTTAAGAAATAGATTTAGCCTAGGCTTCTACTTAAATCAGGCACAAGGAAAGTGTTTTGAGCCTCATATCTTTGCTCAGTCCTGACTTAAAAGGTGTAAAAGATTCTAGAATATATTTCTTAAGGTTGGGAAAAAAATCTTGTTATAGCACAAAATCCAACTGAAGTAAAAGGTTTTTTTTTTTGTCAAAATTTAGTAACCTGTAATATTTTCCTTAGAAATAAGGGAAGGATAGAGATAGCAGCTTAGCAATATCCCAGGGTATATATTTTAAGCTCTAGATTTATTCCTGAAATATTCCCCTAGACTAGAAATTAACCAAAAATGGCAAAAGAATGAACTTCTGATTTTATAATCAGAGGGTGTTTCTATTAATTCAATAATTGTATTTCCTTGCATTATTATTCACACTTTTCAAGTAATATTTTTATCCAGTGTTAAAATAAATCACTAAAGCCAAACTGGATCTCATCAAGTCAAGAATAGAAGAATCCTGTATTAATGAAGAACACATGATGTGTAACAAGATCAAAAACAATGGAAAAATACATTATATATATATATATATATATATATATATATATATATATATATATATATATATATATATATATATATATATATATATATATATATATATATATATATATATATATATATATATATATATATATATATATATATATATATATATATATATATATATATATATATATATATATATATATATATTGGACTATCAGGGCAGGGGATGGGGTCAGGGTCAGAAAAACAACCATATAGGGGAGAAAAGGGTGAAACTGTACATTTTGAGGATTTTAAACCCTACAAGGCAAATTTCTAATACAAATTTCCTTTTTACACAAATATATAACTCTATTATTAAATTTTATTGGTGATTTTTTTCAATGACATTCATCGAGTCGTTTCTTGGAGAAACCCAAGAATGTGTGACCTCTTCCAGTGTCCAAAGTTGCCCCAAACAGGGGGTGACTTTGTAAATACATGGGACATTCCCAGACTTTTGCTAATCAATGCTTGTAATAATAGATTCAGATAGCATTACATTTAATTCAGATAATATAGAAGTTAAATGCAACATTACATTTATGTTATGGGAAATTTGGCCAAATACAAGGGCTTTGGCTGTTTGCTCAGTTCCTCCTACTGAAGGTCAGTTTCTGCACAATCGTGACATTCAGGGAAGATGAAATTCCCACCAGACTTGCACAGGTACTGTAGTGTATTTTTTCTGCTCTGTCAATTATTTCTTCAGTTTCACCAAGATAGTAAACAGCAGAGTTTTGCTTCTTTCCCACCATAAACCTTACAAGCACAAAATTTCTACAAAATAATTCTTCATCAATCTCAAACTTGTTAATACTTCTTCTATGTAGACTTTTCATCCAACTTGTAGTTCAGCAGCATATCTATGTCTGAAATACCATCTCTAGTTTTGTCAGCATTGAATGAATTGATTAAATGCATTCATCCCATTGCCTGGAATCCTTACCATTTAAAAATTGCATATAAAGTTAGGTAGGCTATTCTTTTTATTTGAATTTTTTTTCTAAATGGATTTAAAAACAAACATATCCTAAAATATTTTCATGACCCCCACTTTCCACTGCTATTCTGGTGTCCTCCCCCTGAGAAATTTTATATGGGTGCCCTTGATAGACTCCAGACGCTCTAAAGCTAAGTTGAATATTTTTTGGTTTGTATACCTGCTGAAAACACTGCCAAGTTGATCTGCAATATTATCAATCTTCATGAGCTGATCAGGATGGTTGAGCATCCATTCATGCATCATTATCTCTATTGTAGTGAGCTTTTCGTGGTCCAAAACCAGGTCTGTCCAGGGACTAAGGCTTGTGACTTGTATGTAGGGGAAATGTAAGGAATATAGCTCATTCGGTTTAGCAAGGCCCAGAGATTTAGGACTAATATGCCTCCATAGTTGTGTGTGCTTTTGAAAATGTTTTAGAAATGCATCAGTTTTCAATAGCCAGCATCTAAGGCACTACCTTTTGTGCCAGTAGGTGCACCAGAGACTATACACTTTTTAAAGTGAACACCCAGATTGAACACCCAGACTCAAATAGGGTGGAATTAAACATCTGTTGCACTAACAGCATAATATGCTATTGATTGTTCACTTCTTTCAGCAGGGGTCAGTCAAATGACTTGCTTAGCACCTATAAGAGCTATCCCTTTCTTAGGTTTCTGCACAGCTGTAAGGCAGGTTTGGTTAATATTCCACATAACATGGGCTTCTTATTTCTCATTTCCCAAGAAAAAATTTATTTACTGATTATTTACTTAAAACTTGTGTTTGTAGGCTGAGACCATGGAGCTCTTGACCATTAACAGAAGTCAAAAAATGACTGAAAAAAATAGAGATGAATGACCAAAAATTGGAATGGGCCTGAATTCTTCCCATGTTGGCTAATGCAGCCTGTCTATTGATTTATATTAACATGACTAATTGTTTTTTTTTTTTTTTACTAAATTGTCAGAAATGGGGTTTATAAGATATCTCCAGTCTTCAGAAGTATGGAGGACTATAATAGAATTAAAATAATTACATATTTTTTCTTTTAGACTTTAGAGACTTCTATATTGAAATTTTGTGTCCATGTAGCCTTTCTTCCTACTGTTTACAGGTTCTGCTAAGTTAAAATTTCCCATAAGAGAATGAGAGTATATATGCTACTATCAAGAATGGGATCAGTATTGTCTTTTATAGAATGAAAAAAAAATGTTCTACCTTAAAAGCATTTTGAAGGAAATGGAAAGATCTTGCTTCTGTAAAAAAAAAAATATTCTAAGTTTGTTGCTGAGCCCAGGCATATATGGTAATGTTGTAGAATTTTCTTCTTTTTTTTTAGGTTGACTGAAGGATGGGGAATGAAATCATTGTTGCTTTTTTTGCCCTGTTCAATCTTTGTTCTATATAAGCTTATCATTAATTTCAACGGGGTAAACATTATAGAATAAAGTATCTTCTGTGTAATTTAGCTCGGAAACTGCATAAATGTAAAAAAAAAATCTTAAAATTACATCAATCAAAGAATTAACCACGCCTCTTTACATAGAAAGAACGTGGTGATGGTTTGCAGAGAAATGCAAATAACTATTGTTGTGCGTGGTTTTCCTTTATATAGAAACTTAAAGTTTGCGAACCTTTTTTAGAATTAGGACATCCTTGAAAGGAAGCTTCCCTGTTTCTTCAACCTCCTACTTGAACTGTGGCTTGATATTAAAAGTATTCGGATGCACTAAAAATTTATTCAAAGATTATGCCCATGGTCCCAAATGGACAAAACATCATCAACAAAGCAGGTCTAGAGATAATGTTTCTGTGGGAAACTATTCAAAGTAGGACTTTCTGCAAAATTCATATAGAAAAATCCCAAATTGGGAGATTAAATGTTCCCATTGGTAAATCCTCAATATGACGAAAAAACTTGTCTCTCAGCCTGAAATACGGAAACTTTGTCAAACAAGAGTCATAATAGTGTTAATTTCTTAATTAGACCAATCGAAATTATCTTTCACTTTTCTTTATAAAGCTTGTTTCCATTTTTGTATGTCACAAAAAGCTTACGTAAAAATTGCATCAAGGCTTACTAAAAAACGCACTACTGAACTAATTATACTTCGATTTTGTAACTTTTTACTAAGGCGGAATGAGATTTTATGTGTTCTTAGAAAAGTTTGAAAATGTTGGCCAAAAACTTCCCCAGTCTTGTAGCTGGGGAACTATAGATTGATATGATAGGCAAAATGGAATATCCTTTTTTTGGATTTTGGGAAGTACATAAAACATGGAACAGAACAATCTTGGGGGTAAACTTTTCTGAAAATTTGTAAGGGGTTATTAGTCCTTATCTTTTAAAGTTTCAATTTGTTTTCTTAATTTGTGTGTCTTTATCTGTAGGGTCAGTTTTGAATTCTTTTTAGATAATTATGTTTGAAAAAGGTCCTTCCTAATCTATTTTTATCATGATCTGTCTTGTCGACAACAACAGCTGTTTGTCGTTTTGTTTCCATCGCGTTTTTTTTTTTCTTTTTTTTTTTAAGTGATATATAGTCGGCTTGGTCTAAGAACCTATTTATATAATTTTAAGTTTATAGTCATATGTTTTTAGTCATTTAGAGGATCATTTTTAGAAACAATGAGAAGAGTTTGAAAGAAATGTTGTTTTATGTTAATATTTTTAAAGCTGTATCTTCTTTTTGTTATTTTTTATGTTTTAAATAAAAGTTCAAATAGGGATAAAATCCTTTTAATAGACAGTGACAATGATAACAGTGATAGAAATTCACAAAAATACCAGATATTTCGGTCAAATATGCAGTGACCGTCATCAGTAGTAAAGTAGTGAAATTATCTGTATTTTTATGTTTTGTTTTGGAAATAGCATCCAAGATACATATCTATAATAAACGAATATAAAATAAGGAATTTGCCATGTTTTGAAATATAAAATCATTTTTGTCTTGCAATAAAACTTAAAACTCCTGTTCTTTTGCTTTCATTATGATTTGTTTCTTTTTTATCTGCAACACTAGACTGTTATTTAATTTTAAAAATAGGTTGAAAAATACATTAATGTTTTTCTTGTTGTATTTCGTTTGGTTGGCTTTTATTTATTTTTATTTTTTAGTGACTATTTATTTGTTGGTTCAATACAAACAGCCTAAAGTAGAGCGGCTGTAAGGCTTGTAGCTTATAAGATATTTAAGGAAAATATGGGTCAGCAACGGGAGGAATATACTATTTTACCAGAATTGCCATTGATATTTGAATATTGGGAAATTTTATTTTATAGTGAATATGACTTGTTTTATTGATCGCTTTCAAGTATAATTTTTTTATATTTAATTTTAGACTACGGGGGAGTCCCTTTCCCTGATTTTGTGGGACTATAAAAATGGTGGCTTCTTGAAAAATAACTCGTGTTGAAGATAGTCGTTGCTGAAAGAGACAAGGCTTTCAGAGTTTTGGATTAGCTTTATCACAGATTTTTAATAATCATAAGAAAATCAGTCTCACATTCTATTTTATTTTTGTTTTACTTCAGCATAGGAAGATATTCTATACAAGTTGTTGTCATTACGGCAGGGCTATGGAGTCGGTCAACTTTACCACCAATTCTGACTGTAACTCCTGAAACTTTAAACATAATTGCTTCAATTCCCAATATTTTCTTCAAAGAAGTAAGAACTCCGACTCAGACATTCCTGCTAATCTACTGCAGAAATTAATGAGAGAGCTTGATATTAATGAGAGAAGTGCAGAAAAGTAATATTTTAGGCTAATTATAGTCGATGATTAGCCTGCAATATTAATTTTGTTTATTATTGCCAAGTTATAGTTATATTTAGGACTATTTGGCTTTACTCTAACCTTTATGTGTTTCTATAACTCCTACTTCATAGGGTCTTACATTATTTCTGTTACTCCGACTCCATTCAGCAAGAGTGCTTTTCTTTGAATAGCTTTGATGAGCTATTTATCAACTCTTGAGGTTTAATTCGGCTGTTCATTTGTTTTATGGATTAGTTTGATTGGGGTTTGGTTCTAATAATTCTACATGCTAAAACAGAAAATGAAGACATTCTCTACATGCTAGGCCAAAAAATAAAAGATAATGGTTAAAGCCTCAAAGTATGCTCCAAACACATAAGATTGATCTAGTGCAAAATTTGCGGGCAGGACCGAAGATATACTTCAAACAGAGTTTTTCTTATCCCAAATATAGCTAGCAGATCTCTATGTTAGGAGGGACTTCCTTTGTTTGCTGTTATTTCTAAGGATATGATTATAATGTTTGCGTATCTGCGTTTCTAGTGTGGGTGCAGTACATTACACAATAAAAAAACAATGTACAAATCATTGACATATTAATTTTGTATAGTGTGTGCCGACTTTGGAAATTCAAGCTGTGTTAACTGTTTGGAAAATCCTTCCAACCTAACGTGCAAATATGTAGTTCAAGATGGTAAATCAACTTGCAGAGATATTAATGCTCCGTTGGTTACAAATGCTACATCCATTACAGATACTGAGTACTGTAAGTTCTTCTTGAGCTTATTGGCTAATAAGCTTATAACTTTAATTTACAATTTTAACCATGCTTTTATCTTATTAGTCTCTTCTTTTTTGCTTCATACTTTTGTCTTTTTAAAGAATATTTTTAATTAATCAAAAGAATGAGCTAAGCTTGCTTATTGTTTGTGACTTTACTTTTGTCTCGCTTCTGTTTTCTGGCCTGTTTTTGTATCGTTTAAAAATACCATCGTGAAATGATTGGATTAAGAATATTCTGTAAGTGTATGAGAAAAAGGGTGAAGACTCGGAAGAAATTATCCTTTTCAATAATGAACTTGCGCTTAAAATCAATTGATTCGGTGTAAAACGTAGAATAGACAAGAGACAGGTTCTTTTTGCAATGGGAAAAAGTTTGGAAGAATAGCATTAGGAGTCAAGGCAGTCTGGAGTCAGACTAAATCAATTTTTTCGTTATCTGATATCACCACTTCATCCCCATTTATTCGTAATTTAAACAAATTAGTCTTCTTAACATCTAATTTCGTCTCAAAACCTCCTAAAATTTAATCATTTTGCTGACTTTTTATCTAAAATATCTTAATCATGTGCCTAATTTAATCATAGGAGGGCTTTGCCTTCATATTTAAACCATTTGATACCATGTCTTTCTGTAGACTTTGATGTGTTTCTTGGGATTAAGTCCTTCAAAAAATATGTATGTTTGGACAAAAGACTAATCCCAGCTAAACTCAAAAATTCCACATCACGCCAAAAGACCTTGCTTCTGACCCAAAGCAATATTATTCTGGCTCAATGTTCTAATAACTTGAACATACTTATTTGGTATAAAAACTCAACTACCACTTAACTCCACTACCTTAAATTTAACCACCATCAACTGGACCACCAAACAACTTAACCAATCGGAATGCAACAACCGTATCTTAAATTCAACCACCACATAACTCAGATCTTTTTCAATTTTCATCCCGTGAGAGGTTTTTTTAATATATTGTTTTAAAAAAGGAGCAAAAAAAGAAACATTGCAATTGGTGCCATTTTTCAAGGGCAAAACACGACTCAAAGAAAGAAAAACTCGACTCCAGAGAGCAAAATGTGTTTGTGCAATTCGTTTTTATTTTTCTGTTATTTTTCATAAAATCCTTAGCAACTGTAAAAGTTTTTATCTTTTTAATTTATTTAAGCTTCTACCAGACCACAAGCACTGAGAGAAAAGAATAAAACTTTCCTAAAGTCAACAATATTCTTTTATGGCAGAAAGCTCTAAAAGTTAAGGGAAAAGACACGTCTTTATGGGTATTTTTACATTCAGAGCATCTTTTTCGTAATTGCTTTCAGATATTTCATTTTTTTTTTCCTGAGGGTACGTTTGAACGCATCTTGAAAAACTGTTGAGCAAATATTTTATGTTTTGAAATTTTCCGACCCTGTTATTGAGCAGCCTGTGATGCCACCAGACGTTGAGCAGTAATGCCACGCTTTAGAGTTCATCAAAGATCTTCTAAAGACTTAAATGAGCGCAAATTAACATACGATTAAGAGCATTGTGGAAACTCTCCGTGGCATTCGTATTTTTTGCCCCAAGCTGCCTGAGGCCAACACAGCTACACACGCCCTCCATCCCAAACTATTCAAAGCATCCCTCTTAATACCGTCCTAAGAAGTTCCCGTTTCCCTTAAGTTTTTCCTTGCCGCATCATCCCATCCCAACCAGGGGCGAAATTTTTTTTCTGGCACTAGACGGTTGCCCGAAAAGAACGATCTTTGGCAAATTTCGTCCTTCATCCGCCGAACATGCCCTAACTCTCTCAACCTTTCTCTCTTTACACCGCTAAAGCGGGATTAAGCAACATTTTTCTTACAGCCTGCTGTTTGAGGTACGGTACGTTAGCCGGGTACCCAAAACAATCCATAGGTAATTTCTCTGGACAACATCTAGCTAAAAATAAATAAAATTAAACATTAAAGCAATAAAACTATAATTTTAATGAAAGCAAATTGCACTGTAAAAATACTTGCACAGTTACACATGGCGTATGAAACCAAGAGAAGAAAGGAAATAATAAATGAAAAATTAAAACAAATAGGTGAGAAAACGAGGATTTTGTCAGCCAGTAGTTTTGTGCAAATTATTTGCACAAAACTACTGTCGATTGAAAATTTTTACTGAATATTAAAACTTTGCCTTAAACTTAATTTGAAGTCCAAAAGTTTTGTTCTTAAGTAGAATAGCTTAAAAATAACTCCTCAAATATTTCTATAATTTACTCATAATAAAATTGTGTCTTATAGATCGATCAGACATTGGTTAAAAAAAGGTTTTTTACTAGGATGTCTCTGACTTTTTTCTTTCTTTATTATCTTTAGATTAAATGTACATTAGGACCTGATTCAAAACATGGATTTCAAGTATTTTTTTTCTTCAAGTAACATTTTTCAAATTTAAAAAGTTCTCTTTTAACTTGAACTGGTAAATCCATAATTTTAGCATAAACCAAGGCTAATCTTTATTTTTCATCAATTTGGTTTACGAAAGATTTACCAATGTGCTCACAAATTAAAATCAGGAAGAACACTCTTTAGGTGAAATGAATTTGCATTTGTCATCATTTCGGTGTTTTTAGGTGATTCAGCTGATGAACGTATTCCAGAAAGTTTGTACGACTCTAATCAGGTTTTAGGAGACATTGGCGTGCTGAGTGTGCCAGAAGACCAAGTAGAAAATGCTGATGGTAAGGCAAAATGATGTCAAGTAAAATTAATATATGTTATGCATCGAACGTTTTGTGTAACATTGCAATGTTGTTGAAAATGTCGAGGTAATATAAAAAATAACCAATTCGTAGTTATTGCATTATAATGGGCCACGACGTTCCTTTTTTCTTGAACAAAGTAGTAAAAATGAAATCACTTTTGTGTGATGACTGCGGCAATAACTCAACTCGTTGAAGTCAAATCTCAGTAAACTGAACCTCTGTTCAATCCAATCCCAGTTGAACTCAGTCCCGTTCATCTCAACCTCCAGCTAACTCAATTCTCGTTTAATTTGACCCCGTGCAACTCAACCTTCATTTGACACAACCCCTATTTAATTCAACTTTCGTGTAAGTCAACTTCGATTCGAATAAACTCCATGCAGCTCAGCTCCTTGCAGTTATATTCTTCCTAATGGAGGAAATTTAGAGGTTAAGTTTACGATTATCTGAAAATTCATTAAATTTGCGTGAAGTACCTCTCATAGAAAGTTTGAAAATGCGGCCATAATGCACTTTTTGTGGCATTAGACACCTCCTCTAAATCGTTGCTTTACTGTATAAAATGGAAGAACTCTGCACTCTCCCGTGCCGTAATCACCTTGCAACCTAAAAAAAGGCAATAGATCTTCAAGTTTTCATTCGAATGAACACTCTTTCAATAAAAAACCTTAAACGCTCTTCTGGGAAAACAAGGAATTTCCTATTTTGCAGATAGTGCCTTTAGGGTTCGCATGCATATTGACTTTCATCGCGTAATTTTCATCAAAATTTTACACGTTTTTGGAGGAGGTAAACCGTTTTTTAAATTATGCATATTTTAATGTGCAAATAGCTTGTAATGAGTAGATTTAAAATCTAATTAATTTGGTTAATTAGAATTAGCATAAATACTAGATTTTTGTTGCATATATTGTAATCAAAACTTCGTTCTTTAGGGTTTTGGTTTCGATTGACAAGGGTTGATCTTTGCTTCAGTTGATTATTACGACACATTTGATTCATAGCTTAATTAAATGTGAGGAAACACTCTCCCCTTCAATCCCTGCTTTTTTCCATTCAAGTTTTATGTTCGTATAATAATGCGTTGAGAATGATAACCATTTCTGAATAAGTATTCCCCTTGAAATGTTTGTCCACGGGGGGGGGGGGGGTCTGAAATATCAAAGTAAAATTTTAATGTCATCACTTCTACGGTCTTCAAGGGGACTTCTTTGACAAAATAGATAAAACGGATAACTCCCCCTACCTCTCTGCCTTTTGTGTAGGTTAACATGCAAATTTACTATTTTAAGTTATACTTCAAATATTTACACTATAAGAAGGAAGCCATCTACCCGCAGAAACTATATTTGTCCAAAAAAATGGGAATGAAAGGAGATTAGGGATATAATCCTAGCTTATCCTTCCAATCTTCTGTAATTATCTGATGTTTTGCTGAATGTTAGAAAATGTCGGCATAAAAAAAAAAAAATCAGTCTTCAGTCACCCCTTCCCCCGCCCACAGAAAGATAAGTTTACAACGATCATTTATGTCTTATAGACTGTGTGTATATTTAAGAACAAATGTGACATCGCTGGTCCTTTTAAGCTTGGAAGTTTGATTGAATGTTTTTCAGTTATTCTAAATCGACTGGACATATCAGAGTTTTCAGCTTGATAACATGTTGACCCTCTTTGGCTCAAAATTGTTTTCTCGCGCCTCTTTGCTGTGACACTATCTCTTTTTCTTATTATAAAGGGTGTTAGAACTCTTATTTCCGTTCGAAAGAGCCTTCTCCCAATATTTTAGACCTTTGGCTCAATGTCATCACCCCTGAAAAAAAAGAGATCGCCTTTTTTTTAGATAGAAGCTCTAATTGGTTCTCTCATATGCTGAATTTGCTTGTTGTAATTCTCTTCAAGATCACTCTCTTCTTTGGGGGTGGGGCATGGGTATCCCTTTTGCAAAAGTAAGGCAAGTTTTCACAGGAATTAAAACGAATTGAGGGACTACTTATTTAACATACTTTAACTTACAACTACTCAAAGGACCAAAAATTACTTTTAAAGAAACCCGAAACAAAGAGAAATTCAGATAGACGATCATAAAAATTATAGAGATAGTAGATGCTATTATAAATGAATAAATAAGTCTTAAAACAAACAAAAATTACTACAAAAAGTAGTTTGGCTACTGACCTTTTCCCCCTTCTCTAACCGTGAAGTAATAAAGCTTGTTGCGTCATTTGTGTCTATTGAAAACTGTATGTATCTTGGACACTGTAATTTAGTTTTTCAAAATATCAACGAAGAATAAATATAGAATCACTATAATAATCAAGACGACTGGAAAAAACTAATGAAAATAACCTGAATATTTGATATATAGTAATATTATTTCTTGGAATTCAAAATTTTATTTCACTGCAATTTCTATTTTTTAATGTTGTAAATATAAAAGAAGCATTTGTAGTATATTTGGTTTTCAGTAAAGCGCAAATGACGCAACAAGCTTTAGTCTTTTACGGTTCGGGGAGGAGGAAACGGGCAGAAAGGAGGAAACCAAACTACTTTTTGCAGTAGTTTTTTCTCGTTTTAAGTTTGACCTGAACATTGAACTTAATTTTTACTTGTTTTAAGATTTAGTTATTGCTCTATATTAGTACCAGGATTGTTTAGAGATCCTGGATCAAACATGCCCTCTTTTCTTGATATCCCACCCTACGTCCCTTTTTCCCCAAATGCATCCGATGGAAATTTTGAGATAGCAATTTTGTTCAAGATAGTCCAACGATCAGATAACAAAAGCTTCGGGGTCAATACAACCCCATAGAACCTTGGGCGAAGGGTTGTAAATTATGCCCCGGGGGCAGATAAAGTTTTTTTGGAAGAGATGGTCGTAAAAACTTTGGAAGGGGCTCAATGATTAGATATTGAAAATTCTAGTTCCCTTTTAAGTGTAAAAGGTGGTTGGATGGCAACTAGCCCCCCCTCCCGCACCCTCTTTTCCTCAAATGCATCAGATCGAATTTATGAGACAGTCATTTTGTTCAAAATAGACCAAAGATTACATAACAAAAACTCCTAGGTTTACACAACCCAGCAGAATCCGGGGACAAGTGTTGTAAGTTATACCGTGGGGGTATATAAGGTGTTTTTGGAAGGGGTGGTCGTATCAACTTCAGAAGGGGCTTATTCGATTGGAAATAGAAAGTTCGGTTTTGTTTTTAAGAGTCAAAAGGGACCGGAGGGCAACTAGCCCGCTTCCCCCCTGCCCTCTATTCCCCAAATGCATCCGATCGAATTTTTGAGATAGCCATTTTGTTTGAAAGAGATCAAAGATTTTATAACAAAAACTTCGGAGTTGACACAACCCCCCAGAGCCCGGGGGCATGTAAGGTTTTTTATGGAAGGGATGGTCATATGAACTTTGGAGGGGTCTTATTTGGTTAGAAATCGAAAGTTCTAATTCCATTTAAGAGCCAAAAGTGATCACAAGGTATCTAGCCCCTCCCACGTCTTTTTCTCCAAATGAATTAGGTCAAAGTTTGTAGATAGCCATTTTGTTCAAAATAGTCCATGTATCATATATCAATGCATTCGGGGTTCTTCCCTATTTTAAGAGCCAAAAGTGGTCAAAGGGTAACAACTTCCCCTCCCCACGCCCCCTTTTCCCCAAATGCATCCGATCGAAAATTTGAGATAGCCATTTTGTTCAATTTAGTCCAAAGATCGTATAACAATGACTTTGGGGTTGATACAACCCCCAGAGCCCTGGGGCAAGAGTTGTAAGCTATTCCCCAGGACCTATAAGGTTTTTATGGAAGAGGTGGAGGGTCATTTGATTGGAAATTCTATTTCCCTTTTAAAGAACTGAAAGTGATCGGAGGGTAAATAGCTCCCCCTCCCACGCCCTCTTTTTCCCGAATGTATCCAATCTAACTTTTGAGGTAACCATTTCGTTCAAAATAGTCCAAAGATCGTGTAACAATGCCTTCGGGACGGACACAATCTCCAGATCCCGGGGAAAGAGTTGTAAATTATGCCTCAGGAGCATATCAGTTTTTTTATGGACGTGATGGTCTTATAAACTTTGGAGGAATTATATTTGATTGAAAATCAAAAGTTTTAGTTCTTTTTTAATAACCAGAAGTGCTCGGAGGGAAACTAGCCCCCCCCACGGCCCCATTTCCCCAAATGCATCGGATTAAAATTTTAGAGATAGCCAATTTGTTCAAATAGTCCAAATGTCAAATAACTATGGTTCCGATTTTGACACACCTTCCTCCAGCCCCCAGGGAAAGGGTTGTAAATTATGTTAATTACCCACGGTTAACATATAAAGTTTTTATGGAAGGCCTGGTCGTATAAACTTCGGAGGAGGCTCATTCGATTGGAAATTGAAATCTCTTTTGCCCTTTTTTATGAGTCGAAAGTGATTAGAGGGTAATCAGTCTCTCCCATCCCCTCGAGTGCTTTTTTCTTTGAATACACCCGATTAAAATTCGGAAATAGCCATTTTGTTGAAAATTTTCAAAAATTCAAATAATTATAACTTAGTCGTGGGGTTGAAAAATCCCCGTAGCCCACACGGCAAGGTTCATTCGATTGGAAACTGAAACCTCTATTTTTTTTTTTAAGAGTAAACAGTGATCAAAGGGCTAACAATCCCCCTCCCTCCTACCCCTTTTTTCCAAAGGTATCTGGTCAAAATTTTGAGATATCCATTCTGTTCAAAATAGTCCAAAGGTCAAATAACTGCTTCCAGGATTGAACCCCACTCCCAGCCCCCGGGGAAATTGCTGTGAGTTATGCAAATTGCTTATTGCTACTTTGATACTTTGTTTACTTCGATACTTTCTTTACTTTGATACTAGTTTAGATACTTTGATGAAACTTTGATGCTGAAAAAAAGTTCGATTTTTCGAAAAGTTCGAAAAAACAATCATAGAAAACGAATATACAACAGGTACTAACATAAATGAATAAATAAATCTTAAATCGAGTAAAACCTAAATTGAGCATGCAAATCAAGCTTAAAATGAACAAAAATGACTACAAACAAGATTTTGGCTACTGCCCCCTTCCCTCACGACATGAAAATAAAGTCTATTGCGTCATTGGCGCTTTACTGAAAACTATATGTGTCTTGAATAGTCTTGGAAAGAACTGATAAAATTAAACTAAATATTTGATATATAATGATATTAATTGCTGAAAGCTCATCAGCTCAAGATATTATTTCACTGCAATTTTCATTTTATTTTCAATGTTCTAATAAGTGCAAAAGAGAATATTTGTAATGTAATTCGTTTTAGTAAAGTGCCAAATACGCATCGTGCTTTAGACTTTTACACTTAGGGAAACGGGCAGCAGCCAAACTCTTGTTTGTAGTGAAAACTATAGATGTCTTGAGCAGTCTTGGAAAGAACTGATAAAATTAAACTGAATATTTGATATATAACGATATTGATTGCTGAAAGCTCATCAGTTCATGATTTTATTTCACTGTAATTTTCATTTTATTTTCAATGTTGCAATAAGAACAAAAGAAAATATTTGTAACATAATTCGTTGTCAGTGAAGTACCAATGACACAATAGGCTGTAGACTTTTACCATTAGGGAAGGGGACAGTAGCATATCCAATTTAAGTTTTACTCGTTTTAAGATTTGTTTATTCATTTATATTAGAACCTGTTGTGTGTTCGTTTGCTATGATTGTTAATTTAATTTCTGTTCGTTTGGGTTTTATTTATTCTTTAGTAGTAAGACATTTATTTAGTTTTACTCGTTTTAAGATTTTTTTTATTCATTTATATACCTCTTGTATCTTTGTGTGCTATGCTTGTTTATTTAATTTCTGGTCGTTTTGAGTTTCAATCATTATAGATTTTTATCTCTGCTAATTTTAAGTTTAATATGTCCTTTACTTTTCTTTGAAAAACTTTGTTTCGGATTTTTTTTTTAATTAATTTTATTAAAGATTCATTTTCTGTTTAAATCATCATCAACTGTTTCATTTTTAAACAATTTGACACAGTATTTACGAATGTATCTAAAGATATAGAATGAAGTGATCTTCCCGTTTGTATTGACTGATGGATTTTTTAGCGTTTTGTTTGATTTGATGGTGAAACAAAATCTAAGAAAATAATCAGACAAACTTGGGTATTCATTCTCATTACGCTCTCTCCAGACTGGTCGCCGAAGATGGCTTAAGCTTTTGAGTATAAAAAGTAGGGAAGAGAATTTCGCAACCGAACCTGTGAACAAAAATGTAATTAATTCATGTTTTTGATAAAACTTCTCTTGTGAATTATTTATAATATTGAAACCTGCAATTTTGCAACCTATCCTGTGAATAAACCGTGAATAATTCCTCTCGTTGATAAGACTTGTGAATGCTTCGACTTAAGGTGACCCACTAATCTATTTAACTTTTTTAAAATAGTGAATATTTAATTTTTTGGCAACTGATTAGTAAACACTAAACCAGATTACTGGTACTTTTCTCGTTATTGTTGACTATTTTGAATTTATTGTGAAACAATTTCTAATTAGTGTTCGAATTTGTGATTTTGAGTAGCTCAAATGTTTGGAAAAAAGGAGCCTCCAAAACAACCTCCTGATAGGGATATGAGTAAGTCACCATTTCAACCATCTTCGAAAGCCCTTGCTAGAACCCCCCCCTAAAGCTGCGAATATACCAGCGACCTCTCTGAAGAGTATTCATACCCTAAACATGGATACCACCCAATGTCCATCCCCCTCAACAACTGATACTAAAAAAGATGAAGAAGGCTTTAAGATAGTAAACTCGGCTAAGCGTAGAAGACAGAGAACAAAAACCCCACCAGATTCAGCAATAATACATCAAACTGATACCACGAACAACTCTTCAAGAAATCCAGCCGATTTCCCGGTAATTATTCAACTAGTTCCCCAATCTGATAATTGCTTGTTTACCAACCGTGATCTACCAAAGTTGTGAGTTTCCCTCTTCAAGACCATTCTTTGCAACTTTAATATGAATATAAACAGATCAGGATCCCTAGATATCCTTTTGAACGATCCCACATCAGTGAAAAAGGTAATGGAGCCAAAAAGTGTTGAAAATGTTGTTGTCACAGCCCACCTGTGGTCCCCAAGCCCAATAAAGACAAAGATAGTGCTCTACAATATCCCTATATCATTTCTAAACTCGGACCTGATGGAAGCATTGATGAATGGAAAAGGTGAATGCATTCCGGTCTCTAGTGTTCATACCCTTGGTCGTGAAACCACTGAAACCTCAAAATTGAAAACTGTGTTGTTTGAGCTTCAAAGACAATTTAATATTGACAAAGTGTTCCTCTTTGGCCAACAAAAATCTTTCAAGCCTTACAAAGAAAAGCCATTACAGTGTATTAAATGTCTAAAGCTTGGTCACTCAGATAAATACTGTAGAGAGGATTCCAACATTTGTAAGATTTGCCTTGGCAAGGACCATAATGAGTCAAACTGTTAATTTGACCCAATATGTACTAATTGTAAGGGCAAACACCAGTCCCTAGATAAAGGAAGCTGTCCCAAATATAAACAAAGGGCAGGGATACTAAGAATAGCAAAAGAGCAACAACTTCCAATCCCTTTTGTAGCAATGCAAGTCCAAAGGACACCAAGAGTCCCCCGTCCCCCAACAGGCCTCAGGCAACCAACAGCCCCTGAACCACCAACAGGCCCCAGGCAGCCAGCAGCCCCCAGGACACCAAGAGTTCCCAATGCTTCCCCTCGTGTTGAAAGTTTTCAGAATAATCTCATCCGAGACAAAACTAATGCATGGTTCCCCTTGATAGCAAGTGCCCCCCAAAAAAACCTGAAAAACCACCTTTCGAAAAATCCTACGCAAGGAAAGACATCAAAACCGACAAAGCTACCTGGAATTACTCCCCACAGATTTCACACAGTTTCTCCAAATGCTTTGGAAGATGAATCAAACGTGTACTTTAAATTAGCCAGCTTTACAGTTACCTCTATGCTCATCTCCCAATTAGAGTTACCCAATCAGTTGAAATGCATTATTCTGAAGAATTTGGCAAAAACTCACTTTGGCGAGACCATAGTTTCCGAAGCAGAAATTCAAATTGAGAGTGTTTTAAGCCAACATAGGCTGATTGAGTCACAATCAGAACGCCTGACGACTATTTAATGTGTGACTTTTCGTTTTTAACTAATTTATCCCTTTCCAATAGCATTGTTTTTAATTATCCCGATATAGATGATAATCAGCATGCCAACCCTATAAGCAGCCCCCCTGGTACCTTAACAAATGCTAGTTGTAAATACCTTGATTTTTTCGATTTTGCTACTAATGTGAAGCCAAAACTAGTAAATAATAATTCCCTTAATGTTCTTTGTTTCAACATCAGAAGCATCCGGGATAAGTGGCTCAAGTTTAAAGATTTAATTTCATTTAATGGTGTCTGCCCTTTCGATGTAATAGGATTAACTGAGACATGGCTTTCAGATAATGATGATACTAGTGATTTTTTACTCCCTGGTTACCAAATAATCCATATGCACAGGAGATTGACAAAGTGTCCTGGTGGTATCTCACTTTACATCCGTTCGAATGTAAATTTTACCAGGCTATCAGAGTGCGAATCTATTTTCTCTACACAACTAAATCTCAGATGTATTTATTCAATAATTGTAAACATAGTTATCGGCCAAAATTCCTATATACTCTCCTTATTTTATAGACCTCCTCCATTTCCAACCTCATGTTTTTGTAATCTGTTTGATGATTTTTCTAATTTTATTAACCTACCCCATAAAAAGGCAATAGTTCTTGGGGACTTTAATTGCAACCTACTCAATGTTGGTAAAAATATTGAATCTGACACTTTTTTTGAATCGGTAACCGCGAGTGGTCTTCTACCCACAATTTTTTTACCCAGTAGAGTCGATCCTGTGAGATCAACTTCAAAATTAATTGACAACATTTTTGTATCCACTTCCCTGGGAAATGACCTGTCCTCAAATATAGTATTTTCGGATCTGTCAGACCATTTTCCTATTTACTTGTCTCTACCTTCGCAACCACTACCTCTACGGTCTAGAATTAATATCCCAACACCTACTCGAAACTACAGTTCTGCAAATATAAACCATTTCATCGATTGCCTAAGAACCACTGACTGGTCCGATGTCTTAAATTGTCACGAGGTAAATTCTGCCACAAATGGTTTTGCGCAAAGGCTAAGCGAGATTATCCATTCAACTTTTCCTATTCGTAAACCTAACCGGAAAAATATCCCTATTTGCCCCTGGATGTCACATAGCCTCATTGTCTCCTCATATCGTAAAAACAAATTATATAAGTTAGCCTGTAAGACCCGTAGTGATATTGACCTATCTAATTATAAACATTATAAAAACTTATACACTAAACTCATCCGTGAAGCGAAGAAAAATTATTATTATACAAAAATTCTCAATTGCAAAGGAAATCTGAAAAAGATATGGTCCACCATTAATGATATACTTTCAAAAAATAGAAAATCAAAGTCTATACCTATTCGCCTTAAAGACACAAATGGTAGATTACTTGACCCTTTACAAGCACCTGATGCATTTAATAATTATTTTTTGAATGTTCCTCATACTGACTCCCGCTCCTCCTCACAGGCTGTATTCCCTTGCTTCAATTTTAGATCCTTGTTTTTCTGCCCAACTGATAGCAATGAGGTACTTAAAATCATCGGTTCTCTCCCTAATAGTTTTACTCCTGACTGTCTTGGATTAAGTAAAAAGCTCCTGAAGACCATATCTCCTTTTGTTTGCGAGCCCATCAAGCACATTGTCAACCTATCTTTAACCCACGGAGTTTTCCCTGATTTACTAAAGTCAGCCATTGTTATTCCAGTTCTTAAAAAGGGCGATCCAACTGAGATAGGTAATTATCGTCCAATCTCAATTCTTCCTGTTATATCCAAAGTGCTCGATAGAATCATCTTCAGACGTCTGTCTCCCTTTCTGTTTGACAGTCAGCATTCCGTATCCTTGATTTCTCCTCACCAATATGGCTTTAGGCCGAACTTCTCAACTTCTCATGCTCTAATTGACGCCACACAGTTCATACGCTCACAACTCGACCTTAAAAAAACTGTATTGGGCTTATTTTTGGATTTTTCTAAGGCCTTTGACATGGTCTATCATAGTATTTTAATAAGTAAATTAAATAGTTACGGTATTCGTGGTGTTCCCCTCTCTTGGTTTGATTCTTATCTATCTGGAAGGGTACAGAGTGTGAGCCTGGGTGGAGTATCCTCTCAGCCCTTACCTGTTCGGAGGGGTGTCCCGCAAGGCTCCGTTCTGGGCCCTATTTTATTTCTCCTGTATATCAATGATCTTGTTATAGACCTGGGCCCTTCAGTGTATCCTGTATTATTTGCTGATGACAGCAACTTCTTCATCACTGGCACCAATCTACCATTGGCAGTAACCTCTGCCCAAGTCCTTCTGAACAGAGTCCAGGCGTGGTGCCTAACGAATAACATGACCATTAATAGCAAAAAAAGTCAAATAGTGTTATTCAGAACCCCCTACAACAAAGACGTTATTCAACCTGCTCTTGGTCTCAGGTACTCCTCCGACATCATCCCGCAAGTGGAGGTTGCCAAGTTTCTTGGTGTATTTATTGACTCATGCTTGTCATTCTCTAATCATATTTCTTACATAACAGCAATAATTTTGAGACAAGTAGCTATGATTAACCGTGTGAATTATTTTCTTCCTCCTGACATCCTAGTTACCCTCTATTATTCCTTTATTTTTCCTTACCTTTCTTATTGCGGATCAGTTTGGGGAAATACAAAACGGTCCTTCATTAAAAAACTCAAATTTGACCAAAACAGCGCCATTAAATCAGTTTTTCGGCTTCCCCGTATATATCCAACTCGTGATTTGTATTCAGATTTTGGCATAGCTCCACTTGATCAAATCATACAAAAACTAAATTTATCGCTTGCTTACTCTGCTTTCCACAATAATCTTCCACCTCAACTCCTAACCTATTATAATATTAATAATTTGGAAGCCCATTGTCTCCGTTCATCCAATAGAGCCTTTAAAATTCCTAAATGCGTTTCAAGTGCTGCCCAGCAATCTCCCATTTACAAATCTATTATTCAATGGAACAAAATTCCCTCCAGTGTTGAACTAGCCACAAGTTTCTGCAAGTTGTATAAAAATGTAACAAAACTTGATGGTATAATTTAATATTTCCATTTTTAACAAATTTGCTCTAATTAGCCATGTTTTATTCTTCTATTTTTTTTTCTCTTTCGGTGTTACTTTAATTTTTTTTTCTCTTGGTCCTTAACAAGTTATCTTCTAGGATCTTTATTGTTATTAATGTTTGTGTTATGTTTTTATTCGAATAAATTGAATTGAATTGAATTGAATTGAAGACTTCAGTGTTAGAATTTTAGTCGGTGTGCCAAATGAATACTTAGATACCTTGACCAGGTTTACATGTAATACGCTTATCTTGTGTCGTAGTTTTTAAAGAAGGAGAAAAATGATCAGCAATCAATATACTGATCTACTTTTAGACATTTTATTATTTGTTAACACCTTGGCGTCGAAAATTCACTCGCCTTGACAAACAACAGTTTGTTGTTCGTTTTTTCCTCTATTCAAGACTGTGTAATTCATTTGGACATTTTGTTGTTTTTTAGGTGCCATAAATGCTATAGTTTCAAAGGATAATACTACTACTGAGCCACCTAGTACAACGGATGCGCCAATGACTTCAGTTGCCCCGAATACTACAGCTATCCCGACGACTTCAATTGTCCCGAATACTACAGTTACCCCGACGACTTCAGTTGCTCCAAGCCCTACAACAACAAGTCCAGCCAATACTACAACTTCCGATATCCCCATAACCACAACAGTAACTTCAAGTACTTCGGTTCCAACTACTGCAACCAGTACTTTAATTCCACCCACAACAGTAACTACAGTTTCACCTGCTACCAGTACTTCAGCGAAGCCCTCTCCTGCTCCGATTCCACGCAGTTTTGACGCTGCTAGCTTTTTTGGTAAATAGTCTTATGTTTTCTCATTCTTCTGCTTTAGATGTGAAGGATCTGACAGTAATATGTATACTAGCAAAAGAGATGACCCCACCAGCTTTAGGCCTTCCAGTGAATTCGCAATCAAACTATTCTAGCTAGGAACACGAAATTCTTGCAGAATAATATTGTAAGCATGATGATACAAGTTTTTTTTAAGAATAATAGTTCTTAAAAAAAAACTGGAAATCTTACCCCATGGTAAAAATGGATCAAAGCCCAAGCTGCCTAAGGTAGGAGTGGAGGGAAGGGACGTCAGGCTATATTTGCAAGGGTCGAAGGCCTGAGGTGATAATCGGCGTAGTCGCAAAGCCCGAGCAAGGGGAGGAAAGTGGCAATTAACTGATGTTTAGCTAGCTAAAGAGCCTACCGATGGCCAAAGCCCAAGCTGCCGACCTTAGCGCGTGAAGGGAGGGGTTGAAGGTGGTATCAGGCTGTATTCCGAGAGGTGAAAGTTCGATTTCAGACAAACCGCTTTAAAGAAGAAGGCTTTTGCTTTGCATAAGCAGTATTTTGAGTTTCTGGGCCCGGCTGCTGATATTCCTCCTCTCAGTTTGTAGATCCAAGAAATTAATAGTTGAAAAACACATTTCTTTTCTAAATAAATATTTCATACGGCAGCACCTTTAGTCAGCATAAATCTAAAATTCGTACTGAATATAAAAAAAGAGTGTTGTAAACCTCTATCATTATCTCGTGCACTTAAATGCTAACGATTCCGCTTATCAGGGTAGAACAGTAACCAATTAAAATATTATGACTCATTCACTTTTTACACTGTTTCGTGGCTGTTAGTCTTGTTATCAGTTACGAAATTATCTTATCCAAAGCAGCAAGGAAAAGAAAACTTATCTTAGTAAGCCGCGCAGGCATAAATACGAGGGGGGCCATTCTTTTACTTATCTTTGTGCTGAGATGTTACAGCTTTTGACAAAGATCGCTTAAAAATGAAATCTTAGCACTAAGATCTTATATCTTATAGCGTTCTTTTGCTAACTTATTTCATCATTCTGCTCTGATGAGCGGTCTAAGAACAATGTTGAGTATATCATCAAAGTTCTCTCATCATTGTTCTATATGGAAGAAAGATGGCGTCCTTCACACTTTTTGCTAACATCAGGGAGCTGTAAGGTCTTAGAATAAAGATGAGTTAAAAGAACGGAAATCTTTGCAGATAGATGTGAGATCTTAGAAGTAAGATCTTTTCGCAAAAGAACGGGCCTACGCTTAGTATGAATAAAGTTAAAAGAATCTCTAGTGTTATTATAGATGGTGCTATTTCTTCGTGAATTAGTTCAAAATTATTACTGTTTTATTCTCTAGGTGGCATTGTCTTAGGCTTGGGCCTCATTGGAGCTGTTTTTTTTGGAATGAAGATATATAGACGCACTATTGAAAGAAGCTATCATACGCTGTAAGTTAATAAGTGTTGTGAAAATTGGCATGTAAACTGCACCATAGGTTTAGTTTTGCAGCACCTGCCAAAAGCCATTTTTTTCCTTTTCTTTGTGATTATTACTGTGACAATCTTTATGTTGTGAACTTTGATTTTGTTTTGTGGAAACCTGTGCCTTTTGCGTAGTATTTAGGTTAGTTAATGTGAAAATTTTTGATATATGCATGAGTTATTGTAAAAACATAAGCCTTGTTTTCATTTATTTAGTTTCTTATTTTATTTCTAATTTTTTCCGTCGGAATCTCTTTAAAGAGCTCAGATTTATTGTCCGACCATCATGGATCGCCTGAGGAATTTAGAACTAGAGACTATGACAACAAAAGAAGAATTGTGAAGCGGAATAGTTGTTATGCGAATCTTAAACTCGACAGCTTTTGTTTACAATTATAAAAATCGGTGCTATTTTCAACTATTAATATGTTTCTTGAATAACAAAATCTCTCTTTAGATCTGAATTTTTATAAGCCTTAGACTTAATGGTGCCTTGGGATAAATGTTTTTCGCGTTAAATTTAAAATCGGTACTGGTTTCCATTCAGTGACTTTTAGATAAATAATGCATTACCATTGACTCTGTTTGTATAGCACAATGGAAATATTCTTGCTGGTACTACAGGTAAAATTATGTTGTAATTACAATTCGCAAAAGTAAGGCAATACAATGAGTGTTTTTCAAATTCCACCCCCTTTCCCTTCCCTCCGTGCAGATACAGATATTATAAATTGTGCTAATTCAGTAATCAAGTAATATTCATTTCTTGTCCGCGATTAAAATTAAGATGAGACAATGGTATAATAAGTCACTTTTTTTCTGATTTTTGCTGTTTTGAATAAAAGGTATAAGTGCTGAAAATACTTACAAACTATGCCATTGTACAATGCATTATTTATTTTCAAATGTTTATCATTCCTTTAGTCAGTGTATTAAAATGTGGACTGTTATCGAAAAGTTAAATTTTTCCACCTTTCTCACACTATATGTAGTTGTATTTATTTAGTAGGCTTGGTTGTCAATATTAAGGTAAAAACAGCGGGAATAATTCATAAGCCAAAATTTATGTTTCTTAATTATTTTGTTTTACTTGGATTTTACGACGCTAGCACTATGTGTGCTTAGAATAAACCTTTGATGTAAGCAGTAATTTATCTTGGTGAGGGGGAGGGAATAGGTATCAATACCTTAGAGAGAAAAAAATCTTTCAATTTTTGACTCGTTTCATTGACAGTCAAGCTTTAGGATGTGACTTCTCATCCCTTTTGGCTATGCATGTGGAACAAATAGTCGTGTTTTAGCTTTTCGATGGTAGTACATGCTTTATTTGCTATCTTTGAAACTTGGCCTTAGTAAGGCCTATATTTTATGATGACTGACTTAATATCTGGGTCATCTTTTGCTCTCTGTGTAATCGGTAATTAGATGTGGTTAAAACCTTATGTTAATCAAGCTTTAGTGTTTCCCACCTCTTTTCCTTATATTAATATTTGTTTTTGTTCTTCCTGTCTTTAATTTTAGTTTTGACGTTAACTTCTGAGATATATCTCGTTTATTTTATTTTCTCACTTATTTTTATTTAATTTGTTTCACCTTCTGTTAGAGTTTGCATAAATGTCTGGCATTTACTTCCTCCTTTTGCAATATACTAGATACTGTCATTCTTCCTATTAATTCCACTATATTTCATTTTTCTCTTTATTCTGTTATTTTGTTAAGCTCTCTGGGAAACCTTTGGTCGCTAATTGGTAGGGTTTCGGTATAGAAGCTATATTTTGTTTCATGAGTTTTGATTAAGCGGTAGAAAAAGCCTTCTCTTAGTTTTGTTTGAATAAACGCTATATTTATCCTTGTGTTCAAAGTTGATTTACTATACAAAAGAGATAACAAAACGAGCAGGCAGTCCCCATTAAAAGATTCATAAGACTGTGTTACATATGTTTTTCTGTTGACAGTCTCTAAAGCCAACGGGAGACAGAAAACCGACTTTAAACATAAAAGTAGGTTTGAGGTTGTTCTGTAGCCAGATTCTCGATAGAAAAAATTGACTAAAATAAAAAAAAAATGACAAGCTCAGCATGCCTTTATAAGAAGTGGGAAAGGGTAATAAAATTTTTTCTGGCTTGTTCTAAATGTGGCCACTTCAGATTTTTTTTTTTTTTTTTGAAAGGAGCTGCAACATGGAATTATTTTCATTGTTAGATTTACAGCATAATTTTAGTACATTTGGGAAGCTTCAACCACATCTGGTGCGTTGTTTGTCTTTGATGTGCCATTGCTAAGGACGTCCCTTTGACGCTCGTTTAGTGTCTTAATAACACGGGAATAATTTTTTGTTTCTTCGGAATTACTTATCTAACCATCAGTTTGCTTGTCAGTAAGTGGTCTCTATTCTTGCTTATAATATAACGGCTTATTTTGTAAATTTTGAGACTCGCTCATTGGATTGGTAATCAGATGCTCTATCAAAGTGATCAGAGGGCAGCTACCTGGATATTTACTACGGCCTGCCAAACGCTAGGTATTTCTGAATAAAGCTGAAGTTTACGGTTGTTCTAGTACTAGTTCCATCCTGGAAAAATAAAAAGAGCCCTCGTATTCTAATTTCTGTGTTTCGGCTTTAAAAATTGAAATAGTACCGTTTCTTCTGAGCATCCACTTATAAATTTAGGGTATTTTGACAGCAATATGAAACACCAATCAGTGAAAGATACAGTTCAGATTGCTAACTGTGATATTATCTTTCAGATAATGGAAAAGGTTTGTAAAGTTTAGACGAATCCAACAATTTATAGTGTCAAAGTGAAGGATAGGTTTTTTGGGAGATAACCTAGGTCTTAAATTTTCTTCTCCTTTGGTTTATTTATATACAGTAGTTTTAATTTTGCTTTTTCATACGAAATCTCCAAAATAACATGTTATAACCTTTTTTAGTTCATTTTTGAAAGATCTTTCCCACGCCTGTCTAAACAGTGAAGATCTTTTAAAAACTGGTTATGTTATCTATTGCTTACTGGCGACAACTAGCACTTTATTATCGCTTTCCGTCTCTCTATATTAATTGCTTCTTGTAGTAATTTTTTTTTTAAATGTAACTAAGTAGTTGTTTAGGTAGGGCATTTGATGTTCCCTCTATGTTCCTGTATTTGGTTAAGAATCTTACTGCTGAATTTTGACAGTATTCCAGGCTTTTGATATTATTTTTTATGCAAAACGCAATCAACTGTAATCATGTATGGACGTAGAATTCTCTCTCGACCGGGAAAACTCATGAATTAATAAATAAACCGGAGAACATGCCTGCTTTTATGTACATACCAGGGACGTAGAGTCAGACAAACATTTCGGCTGAGGGGAGGTGTTCAAACCCCTCCCCTGAATACACCCTTGGCACATACTATACCTCCTAAATAAACCAGGTTTTGTAATGGTAGTAGTTTTAAATGCTCTTAGCAAAAGACGATCTGAACTGAAAATGTATTCTTGAGGAAAAGGAAGAAGTGAAGATATCTAATGGGTGACGTAATTCATTAATATTTTCTTTTTAAACTCTTCTCATTATAATTAAAGTTGAAATAAAAATGAAATACAACAACGGATTAAAATGTTAATTCGTGAAAATTGTCTTTTTTCATTGACTGACTGTAAGACTGTCACTTATTTTAAGATTGTCAGCTTTTTTTCACTGTCCTAATTAAAACCTTCGTCGTTTATTATAATTTCTTGTTTCACTTTAATTATAAATGAAAATGCAATTTTGTCTAAAAAACTCCTCATTAAAAACCTGTTAGTTTCAAGTTTAGTCTTCCTTGAATGAGGCAAAATACGAGGTATTGTCACTTTTTATCTTATTGTTTTTGTTTGTTTTGTTTTTCGTGCCGCTATGATAGTAATTAATCAAAAAAAACTTTTTGCACAAAATATGTTTTCCAAAAAAAGGAAAGAACTCCATTAAACCAAATATGAACAAATATATAATCAAATAATCTACCAATCATACGACTGCCACAAATAAATATTAATAAATAAATGAAACCAAAAACGAACAGAAATTATAACAAGCCAAACTCAAAACGAGCAGAAGTTAATCTGAATTGGGTTCCAAACCCTATGCTTTCTAAAAGCCAGAATATAATTTGTACTTTACTGAAGAATATTCAAATGAATTACCGAAAAAAATGTGCATTGTCAGTTTAATATAGATATGCTGACGTTTATTCATTAAAATCTTAATTAATTCTTGTTTTCTCAAAGTTATAAGTGAAAACATAAAAAAAGAATTTTTTTCAGTAAAGTACAAATTATATTCTGGCTTTTAGAAAGCACAGGGTTTAGAACCCTGGGTTCAGATTAATTTTGGCTCGTTTTCAGTTTGACTTATTTTAATTTCTGTTTGTTTTGGGTTTCATTTATTTATTGATACTATTTGTGGTAGTTGTATGCTTGGTATATTATTTGATTCTATTTTTGTTCCTTTATGGTTTAATGGAGTTTTTTTTTTTTTTTAACATATTTTGTGCAGAAAGTTTTTTTGATTAATTTCTGTTCGTTTTATATTGACAAAATCTTTTTCAGGGAGAAAGACTGAGCCTCTTCTGAAGTTAAACAGCCACCCCTTCCATAAAAACCGTAAATACCCCCTGGGCATAACTTATAACCCTTGTCCCTAATCTTTGGGGTTTGTTTCAACCCCCAAAGCGTTGTTATATGATATTTAGACTATTTTGAATAGAAAGGCTATCTCAAAATTTCTATTAGTTTTACGACAACACTTTCTATATGACATTATATGCCCCCAGGTTATAACTTACAACCTTAGCCCTGAGGGCTGTTGGGGGTTGTCATACTCAAAAACATAATTTCCGGACAACTTCAACTACGTTCAATAAAATTGATATATCATAATATTGATCATACGTGTTTGGGGAAATGATGGGTATGGGGGGGCACTCACCATCCGATTGCTTTTGACTATTAATAAGGGCACTATCCCTCTCAATTCCCAATTGAATGAGTCCTTTTTGAATTTTATACGACAACGCTGGCAAAGACCTAATTTCCAGAACTTTCAACTACGCTTATCAAAATGTCTATCTCAAAATTTTGATTGGATGTGTTTTGGAAAATGGTAGGCTTGAGAGGGACGTTAGTTGCCCTCCAATCACTTTCGACTATAGGGAACTAGTGCTTTCAGTTTCCAATCGAATGAGTCCTTTTTGAAGTTTCTACGACAAAGCTGTCTATAAACCTTATATGCCCACATGGAATAACTTACAACCCTTGCGCTGAGGGCTGCGGGGGGAGTGTCATCCTCAAAGACAAAATTTCCGGACTTTTCAACTACGTTGAACGAAATGGCCATCTCAAAATTTTTATCGGATGTTTTTGGGGAAATGGTAGGCGTGGGAGGGGTGTTAGATTCCTCCAATCACTTTTGACTATTAAAAAGGGCACTAGCCCTTCAAAGTTTTCGAAGTTCCTATGGCAACGCTCTATAAAAAACCTTATATGCCCCCAGGGCATAACTTACAACCCTTGCCCTGAGGGAAGCGGGGGGAGTGTAATCCTCAAAAACATAATTTCCGGACTTTTTAACTACTTTGAACAAAATGTCTATCTCAAAATTTTGATTGGACGTGTTTGGGTAAATGGTAGGCTTGAGAGGGTCGTTAGTTGCCTTCCAATCACTTTCGACTATTGAATATGGCACTAGTGCTTTCAATTCCCAATCGAATGAGTCCTTTTTGAAGTTTCTACGACAGTGCTTTCTATAAAACCTTATATGCCCCCAGGGAATAACTTACAACCCTTGCGCTGAGGGCTGTGGGGGGAGTGTCATCCTCAAAGACATAATTTTTGGACTTTTAAACTACACTGAACAAAATGGCTTTCTCAAAATTTTTATCGGATGTTTCTGGGGAAATGGTAGGCATGGGAGGGGTGTTAGTTTTCCTCCAACCACTTTTGACTATTAAAAAGGGCACTAGCCCTTCAAAGTTTTCGAAGTTTCTATTACAACGCTCTATAAAAAACCTTATATGCCTCCAAGGCATAACTCACAATCCTTGCCCTGAGGGTGGGGGTATCATCCTCAAAGACATAATATCCAGAACTTTAAACTGCGTTGAAAAAAATGGCTCTCAAAATTTTGTTTGGATGTGTTTAGGGAAATGGTGGGCGTGAGAGGGAGGTTAGTTGCCATCCAATCAGTTTCGACTAGCCTATTAAAAAGGGTAGTAGCCCTTTCAAGTTCCAGCTGAATGTGTCCTTATGTAAGTTTCTGGAAAAGAAACTTTTATAAAAAAAAACCTTGTCTTCCCTCAGGGCATAGCTTACACCTTCGGCCCTTAGAGATCCTTGGAGCTTTATAATTACCATAGGCATAATATAATTAACTTTCATTTATGTTTAACAAAATGGCTATCTCAAAACGCTGATTGGAAGTGCTTGGAAAATGGATGAGCTTGAGAGGGGGGCTAGATGCCCTCCAATCACTTTTGAATTATAGAAAGGGCACTAGCAATTTCAATTTCCAATCGAATGAGCTTTTTTTGAAGTCTCTACGAAAAAGGCTTTGATAAAAAACTTATATGCCCCCAGGGCATAACTTACAACCTTTGTCCTGAGGGGTTTGGGGGGTTTGTCACCCTCCAAGTCATAATTTCCAGAACTTTCAACTACGTTGAACAAAATGGCTATCTCAAAATTTTGATTGGATGTGTTTGGGGAAAGGGTAGGCGTGAGAGGGGGCTAGTTGCCCTCCAATCACTTTCGACTATTAAAAAGGGCACTAGCTCTTTGAATTTCCAATCGAATGAGTCACTCTTGAAGTTTCTACGACAAAGCTTTCTATAGGGCTGTGGGGGAGTGTCTTCCTCAAAAACATAATTTCTATCTGGAAATAAACTACTCTGAACAAAATGGCTACAGAAAACCCTTGCCCTGAGTGCTAGGTGGGGTTGCCATTCTCAAAGACAATTCCAGAACTTTCTATTACGTTGAACAAAATGAATATATGAAAATTTTGATTGGATGTGTTTGGGGGAATGGTGGGCGTGAGACGGGGGTTAGTTACCATCCAATCACTTTCGACTATTAAAAAGGGCACTAGTCCTCTCAATTTCCGATTGAATGAGCCCCTTTTGAAGTTTCTACGACAACGCTTTCTATAAAATCTTATATTCCCCCAGGGCATAACTTAGAACCCTTGCCCTGAGGGCTGTGGGGGAGTGTCCACCTCAAAAACATAATTTCGATGTGGAAATCAACTACTCTGAACAACATGGCTATCTCAAAATTTTGATTGGATGTGTTTGGGAAATGGTGGGCGTGGAAGGGGTGTTAGTTGCCTTCCAATCACTTTCTACTATTAAAAAGGGCTCTAGCCACTCCAATTTCCAATCGAATGAACCCTTTTCGAAGTTTCTGCGAAAACTCCCTCGATATGAAGTGCCCTGATCTAAGACCAAGAAAAAAAAATAACATATATGTTTTTTTTAATACATTATTATTTATTTATAGTCAGCATCGTTCTTTACTTAGGCATCGTTAGTGTGCTGCCTATGATGAACACTGAAATTTTTAATTTTATTAAAAGTGATCCTTTAATGTTGAAAATTGTTCATCCTCGTAAAATATATCGCAGTGAAAATTTTGAGAAGTAGAGTAACCTATAGCTAGACACGTATTTATGAATAGACCTGGTCCTAGGGGTGCACAATGCCAGGGGGCTCAATTAATTGTCACAGTGACCTTTTTCTGAACAAAAACTGGTTTGCTTTTCCAGAGCTTTCTATTCTTCAAAATTTAGTAATGGTTTAATGTCAAAAGATTTTACGTGATTCTATATTTTTTTTTTTTTTTTTACAAATTTGTTGTTTCTATCATGGTCTGAACTGAATATGTTGTACTTTAGACCAGGGGCTTCCATCTGGGGTTGCTCGTTCCTTTGGGATACGAGAAAAGATTTATGGTGATTATGGTGATCTTGAAATCATTTAGTAAGAATTTCAGTTTAATTTATCCGATATTGTAAATGAATAATCTCTCATTTATGTCAAACAAAAATTATAATTTGTTCTAAAAAATGCTAGTTTTCTAACGTTGAAAGAGCGGCAAGAATGAGAAAGGTTCAGCAATCCTTGAATTAGACTATGCCTATCAGAACTCCTAAGTGTGTTTAAAGTTTTTTTTTTTCAAGCTTACTGGGAGATAACCTACAATGGAACAACCCAACAGCGTAAGAAAAATAATATTAATCTTCTTTAAATTACAAAAATTATTGTGATAATGTATATTTTGTATTAAACAATCTCAAATGGGTTGAATATCCAAACCGTATTTGCCTCTGGAGATAGTGTTGGAAGCAAAAAAAAAAACTCAACTAATTTATTTGTTAACTTTGCCATAGTCAAAGTACATAGAAATTTGGAAAGCATAATGTAATGCATTAGACTTGTATTTATTAATTGGGAAGTTTGTTCTTTTTTTTTTAATACCCCGTCTGTTAAATAAAAAAAGCGGGGAATTAGAAAAGACTTTTGCATATATATGTATATAGCCGAATTGTGGGCTAGTGACACAATACAAAAAAACATATTCTCTGAATATAGCAGATTGCACTTATTGAAATGTTAAAATTATTCTCATCGAAAAAAAAACATCACGCACAATTGCCAAAGTTCTGACGTCTACTGCAACCCAGTAACTTTTTCTGGATGCTTCTGTAGTCGGGTCGTATTTCTCATATTAATCCATATAGACTGCGGCCAAAAGACTAAAATAAAATTAAAAAAGAATCGAAGAACGAATTTTAAATATGTCTAACGTTATTTAAATTTAAAAACATTATTTGTTCTTTTAAAATTTGTGCTGAATGTCTTATTGCTTGCTGGCTTTTGCAATTGACTTTTTCTTTTTTTACCCAGCATAAAACAGTTACCACTATAGCAAAGTAAATCAAAATGGTACATGATATATATGGTGCTCTTTTCTTGGAGGGGGGATTAGTCAAAGCAGCTAATATAAATTGCACTATTTAGACATTTTGGGAAATCTCTTAATCCTGGGAGCTAGCACGGATACAAGGGGGGGTGGGGGGTGGGGGCGATCACTACTCCCAAACGAATTTTTTAAGAACCCATCCAATTATCCTATTGAGAACTATATACGAGAAATAAGAGATGTTAAAAATAAGGACAATCGATTGTTTTCTGAAATAAAAATCATGTAACATCAACGCAATAAAGTTGTTCAAAGACGGTATGTGTTATAAACGGAAGACTAACATGTTTCTGTGCTGTTAGGGAGAGCCCAAGGGACAAGAAGACTGGACGGTGACAGTGCTGTGAACCTGTATAAGCATGAAAAGGTTGGTATCCCTTACCACTGCTCCCCGGAGACAGAGACATAGATAAAGTGTACGTAATACATACATCTAAATGAAATATTTTTATTCCTATCATTGAACTTGAAAAAATCCAAGATTCCTTCACCAACGTTGTAAATGTTTTCCTTCTTGCTAGCAGCCACACAACACTATATGAAATACCCTGACAATGATGCCAATTCATCTGCCAACAATCTAATGCCTGCCTCATTTGGTGGCACTGAAATAGCTTACAGTTGTGATAAAGATACCGGCTTGTCAACTGTTATAAGGGTCAAGGTTGTATCTTTCTTTATGCCGAATGTCTTTGAATCCTACTGTAAAGGGGTTTAAGAAGCATGTGTCACCTCATACCAGTCTGGAGTCGCAAATTTCGTCTCTCAATTTCTTCAGTTAAGTCTTTGTCAATAGTTAAGTGAGTATATTTCACATCTCCCTTGACATGAGATCTGGTTATACTTATTTTTTCACACGTGGAACCCGTTGCAGGTCACTATAAGGCCAACTATTCTTTCTGGCGTACCTCAACGAGGTTCTTTGCGCTGTAATATTCTTTGAGATGTATTTCTTGCTGTTAGGGCCAGGTATACTAGCACCACCTATCCCCCTTTTACCCATTTGTCCCTCTGTTCTTGACATCATATTCTTACCCTAAATTAGTTCTCTCCTATTTTCGGAGAGAAAAATTTTGGACCAAAAATCAAACTGACTTAAGAGTTTGTTCTCCACTGCATCATATGCAACAGGCAACGAGTGCGTTACCTTCCCTTTGACTGGGGTCGCCTCTGATTGGCTAACGGATATTGACGTTTAGTGGCAATTTCAACCTCGATAAAGTTTCTTTGCGCAAGTGGCAAGGTGAACCAGCTGATATACCGTTGTGTTACATTACGTCGATAGTAAACCGGCCTTAATTCAATTATTTTAAGCAAAATTGTAGGGAGGGGGGATGATGTTCCACTTTCTCCTTTTGGCACTGCCGCTCTTCCCAAATTAAGGCTCTGGATCCGTGTTTGCCTGGGAGGCTACTCCAACCCAATTGTATATTGCAAAAGCCTACACCTTATATTAATAACATTGATTATCTACTGCAAAAGCCTACAATTTCACTCCTTTAATTTTATGATTTGCATAATATTTGTAATATTTTTAGGATTGTACAATTAATATTCAGGCTAAGCTGAATGACTAATAATGTTTTCCAAGATGTACAATCCCTTTGTTATTTCCCTTTTTCGTAACAAGCTCATGGCTTGTCAGCTTTTAGATCAACTTTGGCTTCGGAAGCCTTTAGATACACTGATTAATTTCTAATTATTTTCCAATAAAATTTATTCATATATTTATTTTCACTTCTATGTTATTTGACGTCTTGTAAGAATTGTTACAGTCAAGTTACAACTACCCAGGGCATTCTCCGTGAAAAAATGGTATTATTAGCAAAGTTTTGTCGCGTACAGAAATGAAGTCGTTTAATGTACATCGAGTCTTGTAATATCCTGTAATGTGCAAACGAAAAGCAAATTGTCCCCAAATGGGTTGGGAGAAGGTCGTAAGGGAAGATTTAAGCGAAATTGGAACTTCCTGGGAGGGTGTGAAGAGGGATACTGAATAGATTGGGACGGAGAAGGGTGCGTAGCTGTGTTGGCCTCAGGCGCCTTGGTGCTGCAGTGATTTATTAGTATTAGTAATAGATTGCGAGCAAGAGAAAAAGAGACATTACTAGTACTTCCGTGATAAAAAATGTCCTTTTGTGGTACATGGTTGAGCAATTCAACCATGAAAAAAGAGGGCATTTTTAGCTATGGATGATGTCCTTGACATGAGTACTACATCCAGCAATGGGATTGCAGACATTTCTTACTGAAGCACTGTTTCTCTGTTTTTGTCAAAACCTAAGTGACATAATATTTTCTTAATTGGCATTGGTTTGCATCGAGACTAGAACTGACAAAGAAAAAAAAAGGCTTCTGGCGGGCCATCAAAGAAATAGTCTCTATTTGTGAGCTATATTCGTTGTTTATGGGACATGCATAAGCAAAAGATAAACACCAGCACCTATTGTAGGCTCAACAGAATACTAACCTTCACC
The DNA here is from genome assembly GCF_049724085.1 of Artemia sp. Qi Xiang Cuo. Taxonomy (NCBI): domain Eukaryota; kingdom Metazoa; phylum Arthropoda; class Branchiopoda; order Anostraca; family Artemiidae; genus Artemia; species Artemia sp. Qi Xiang Cuo. Next base: position 41,120,118 of record NC_142795.1, read on the forward strand.
TCCGTCAAGTCTTGATGCTAGGAAGTGACAGAGACATAATCAACAAGAAGGTATGGCGGCTACTTTGCCATCCCAAGTTAGAATTAAATTAAAAAAAAAGTTTAATCAGCTGATAGGAAGGAGCAGCATTAAAGTTCAATATGAACAGGTATTCTGTATATGAGGTGGGCTTTCCTCTCCTCAACTCCCTGCTTTTGACGGTAAAGTTATATAGTGCTTTAAAAATATTTGTCGTTTCAATTCAAGGGCTCTTGTGTTTCAGCAGTCGTTCTTAAAGAATTGGGAGAAAAGGTCAAACTTCAGCGCAAAGATGGAGAGGTTTAGGAGGGGCAGCCCCCTCAAATGTAGGATAATTTCTGCTCATTTTGCGTTTCAATGCTGCTTCTTAGTTTCAGTTAAAAAAGCTTGTTTTTTTTATTTATTTAATTTATGATCGTTTTCCAATTCATGCCCACGCCTAACCAAGATATGATGTGAAAAACCAGGTCTCGTAAACCCCCGAGTTCTTGGTGTTAAATTGTTTATATCAGTAATTGTAGATTGGTTGATTGTTATATATTATGATACATAGAAAAAGATTGTCGCAGTGGAAAGGGTACTATTACCCCTTCCACCGCCTAGCACCAATGATAAAAGCGTAGACCAAAACACTCTTTGTAACAAAGAAGGATGCAATATCGATTTCTACCTTCTCCCTCCCCAAAATTTATTCTATATTTAACCGAAGGCTCATATATTTATTTGAAGGCTCATATATTTATCTGAAGGCCCATGGAGAGTAAGTCAATTTGGGTGTTGAAATGCGTTCTTTTATGTATCTGTCAAACATACGCCCTGCCTACACACTGACCCAGCGGCCCTCCTTCAGAATAGCCTATGTGCAATTGTACATCTCTAAACCTAATTCCATGGAAAATCAAGTGAATTGAACTTAATCCGATCAAGCATTAAGATAAGGTTCAAGGTTCAAGGTTTAATTTTAAAATATCTGTACAAAATAAACATAAATACAGGGTAAACGCCGGAGACACAAGGTCGAATGACAAAAACCCGGTACATTAATCGGAATAAACCTGTTTAACAACAAAATAATAAATAAGAGTTATTCCATGACTCACCAATAGACGGACACCCACCCCACAAACCCACCGACACCGGGCAAAGATCCACCGAAAATACCAACAACAACAAAAATAAATACCAACGGGCGAATAAGGGTAACCGATAACCGGCAACACACAGGGCAAAACACCCAACAAAACAATAATATCAAATGTACCCAGATTTTCAATATATTATTAATTCTTAAAATTATTTATAAGGATAGATTGAAGTTGCTTTTTTATATTTGGAAGAGATTTGCTGCAATCAATAAATGGTAGATGAAGACACCATGAACCCGTGATTGAAAATAAGGGCGAGAACCGGGATCTCTCTGTGCTTAATTTTAGGTGCTGAATGTTCCATTTATGACGGGTTTCATAAGAATGGGCATGTTGCACAGGGAAAAAATTATTCGAACGAAAGAACGTAGGTAGTTCCGACCGGTCATATTTTACCTTAAATAAAAAAGAATTGAGGGTGAATATCTGTGAAACAGGCAAAATAGTAGTTAAAAGATATAGAATTTCAGTTTTACTCTTATTAGGAAACGAAGACGGTGATGGTAAATATTTCTTTAAAATTAGAAGAGTCTGGTTTTGAAGAATTTGTATCGGTTTCACATGACATCTGAATGTTTCCAAATATTTCAGGAGGCAATACGCGAGATGGAAATGAACCAACGAAAGATAAATGAGACGCAAGATTTCATATGGAAAAAAATGCTGAAACTTTCGCATTATACCGACCCCCTGAACAACTTTATCCCGTAATCTATTACAGTGTTCATTATATGACAGATTTTCATCAATAATAATACCCAGATCCCGGAACGAAGTTACCCTTTGAATTTGAATATTTGTAGCATGATCAAATATAGTTGAAATTCCTTGAGCATTCTGCCCAATTCTACTATAAATGATAAATTTGGTTTTTGATGCATTTAGTGACAAACGATTAGCTTTTAGCCAAACAAGAAGTTGTGAAAATACGATTTGCAGCTTCTCATTGAGATCCTCTTCCGAATATCCAGTAAGTGATGATCCGGCATCATCAGCGAAAAGAACATTCAGACCAAGGTTTTCTGTCGCTGATGGAAGGTCATTTATATATATTATAAAAAGCAGTGGTCCCAGGATTGAGCCTTACGGGACACCAATATTTGACAACAGACATGGATCCGAAACTGTGTCGTTGATCATAGTCACTTGGGAGCGACGACTTAGGTAAGATGCGATAAAATCGTGCGTTGGTCCTCGTATTCCACCGTGGTTTAATTTATACAACAATATTTCATGGCTTAAAGAATCGAAGGCCTTCTCAAGGTCCAAAAATATACTCGCCGGGATCCATTTTTTGTCCAGACACTCGTGAATAAATTGTACCATAGTTAATATAGCATCCTGCGTACTATGCTCTTTTCTAAATCCATATTGAGTTTTTGAAAAATAACCTTTTGAACAGAGAAAATTATACATTCGATTATAAAAACAACGCTCCATTACTTTAGAAAAACCCGAAAGAATAGAAATGGGTCTATAATTTGAGCAATTAGTCCGGTCACCACTTTTATATAGTGGTAACACTTTCGCTTTTTTAAAACAATCCGGAAAAGTTCCAGATCTAAATGACAGATTTATTAAATGACACATAACTTTATTAATACTAGGAAAAATGGCTTTAACAATATTGGTCGACGACTCATCAATCCCCGGGGAATTTCCATTATTTAAAAGCTTAACAACCTTAGCAAGCTCTTCTTGTGTTACCAGAGTTAAAAACATAGAATTCTCAGAAGGACTTCCTAGGTACTTAGGATAATTACATTGCCCATGGGACATATTATGTTGGAGCTAATTAGCTATTGACTGCCCGATTGACACGAAATGAAAATTTATGTAATTTGCCATTTCTAGTTCCCTTTCAATTGTATTACCATGGTCATCCCGTATTTTTGATGGTGAAGAAGACGTCCGCGATCGATTTAAACATGAGTTGATTAGTTCCCAAGTTTTCTTTGGGGACTTACTTACCTCATTAAAAGAATCGAAATAAAATTTCATTTTAGCATTGCGTATTATTTTTGAAAGTAGGTTTTTATAATTTTTGAAGGTTCTTCTATTTTCTTCACTTTCGAAAGATATTAAATTTTTATAGAGATTGTTTTTATGTTTTATTGATGTCAAAAGGGCTGGCAATATCCATGGTTGGATGGGTTGATTATATTTCCGTTTTCTTTTTTTTACTCTTGGGTACGACTCATCAAGTGCAGCATGAAATCCCTCTAAAAAATAATCCATCGCAGAGTTTATTTCATCAACATCAAATACAGGATACCAATCAGTTAAATTCAGTTTATCCTTTAAAAATGCTAGATTTTTTTTTATTAATAATCCGGCATGTTGTTTCTGGTGATTTTATTTTATGAATCTGGTATCTCACATCAGAAATTAACAGAAAATTATCAGAAAAATCCGTCAGAACAATCTGTGAAGACGTGGCTGGTGTTGTTAAAAATATGTTGTCAATGAGAGTTGCACTAGTCGATGCAACACGCGTTGGAATTGTACACGTAGGAATTAGGCAATTCGATGACATTAATGTAATAAATTCTGTTGTATGGGTATTTTCTTTAAATTCTAGTAGATTTATATTAAAATCTCCCATAACCACAACATCCTTATCATCCAAAGATGCTAGTAAAGACTCCAGAGATTGCAAAAAAGTGGTATTGGGGCTGACGGGGGCTTATACACAACACAAACTTGAATTTTTTTAGTCCCATGCCGACATTCAACCGCCAGTATTTCACACACTTTTTCAACATTATATTTTTCCAGTTCTGGCAGTCGTTCAAACTGCGCTCCATCATTCAAAAATAACCCAAGGCCACCTTTTTCATGAACTAGTCGATTCTTATCAACGAATTTATATCCATGGATTTTAACATTATAATGTGTCATTTCATTAATAAATGTTTAACAAATCCCCAAAATGTCAATTTGATTTGCTGGCAATAAATTTGTTAGTTCATCAATAGAACTCATGAGTCCTTGTACATTCACAAACCCCATTCGCAATGAATTATCTTCAAGTCTGTTTATTTCATCAGGAGAAACGTACGACGACGGTTTTATTTTAGAAAAAGTGTTGTTTTCTCTTTGACCGAATACATGAAAAGTTTCAGAAAGTAAAGATAGGTTAAGGGGTTTTCCCTCCAAAGCCACCAGTCTATCGGTCCCCCCGCACCCGCAAACTTTAAAGTCAACAAAGTAATAATCGAAAGATCCCACCCCGCGCCAGTAAGCCCGCGTGATAAGGAGCCCGTACCACTGCCGAGTCATGAAAACCAACTATGCTTATCATCCATCGAGAAGACCCAAGTTGAGAAGGTATAAGTAGAACAGAAATAACTGGGGACGAAATAATCAAAATAAACTTGAACCGAGCTAGCCTAAATAACACATCAACATAAAAAATCAACATATCTCAAACACAAAAACGAAACAATTATCAATCTAGAGCGGGATTGATCTAACATCATACACTAGTCACCTTTAATATTTCTTATGCTTTTGCCCACTGCGACTCAGAATCCGATTTATACTCTAGCCAGAGTTTAGCCCCTTTTGTTTCACTCGTGTGAGTTGAGCGGATCCATTCTCACGCATTTCCTTACCCTTAGTCAGTAACTCGTTTCTAATAGAGTTTAATTTGGGTGGCAAGTCCGTTCAAATCCGGACCCCAGTTCCTTTCAGCTTTAATATTGAACTGAAGATTGATAGAATATCTTTTTCTGTTGACACTGTTACAAAAACTGGAGGGGTGTTCGGCTTACGGCTAGACACATTTGACTTCTGAGGCACTCGGTAGCACTGTGATAATCGGATTTCATCCGTGATTTCCATTTTTGATGTCAGTAACGTAGACACATTCGTGAGAACTGACTGTTGGTTTTTCTCTTTCGGTAATCCAAAGATGATTAAGTTGAGTTTTCGGTCTTTTACTTCAATTTCAAGCAGTTTCGTATCGATTGTATCAAACTTTGACTTTTGCTCCTCAAGCTGGCTTTCTAGACTAGCAATCTTCGCATCCCGAGACTTCGATTCATTTTTCAAAGTCTGAACCTCATCCGAAATCGAGGACAGTGTAACAGCAAACTCTTTTTGTTGGTTAATTATGAGATCTAGTTTCTTTCCCAGTGCCTTCATTCCATCATCAAAAGTTTTCTGGCTGACTGAAGACATATTTCTTTAGCTATAAAATCCGCTCTCAGGTGAGATTTATGTTTTCATTTAGAATTTCATTAAATACAGACTTACTGGCAAGTATCCAAGCAGTATCCAAATGACAGAGTCTAAGACCGGTATAACTAGTCAATTAAGTTCACTCGTTGAATAATAGATTGCTATGTCTCTAATTGAAAAATTCTGACGTCACAGCTATAACAATTCACTAATACACAGTAGTGGTCAAACTTGTTAGTTACGCAAGCTAAGCTGTTGAGATTTTAAGCATGTGTTTTATCCGACTGAATTGAAAATTATTTAGCTGTTAACTCTATGAACTCTAATTCAATACTCTAAAGGTCCAATTTAACCATTTCACTTGTATCGACTACGTGACTTTTCAGGATCGAATACGCCACCGTGCGGCATTACTTTCTCTCTAATTGGGAAGCTCAATATACAGTTTTTGATACTTTTAAACCGATTGGCTATCTAAGAATTTATATCGATATCAACTTGATTTACTTTTGGGGCAAAATTGCAGTCTAATACCACAAAATGGCAGAGAAAGCCACTTTCCCGTGGTACAATCTTTTTGGTCACTTTCAATGGGCACTAGAACTTATAATTTCCTTTCGAATGTTCTCTCTCCATATCTTCTAGGACCTTCGGTACGATCATCTCTGGGATAAAAAATAAACGCGTATCCGCAATCTTCCTTCTGGAGGCTGTCTGATTTGATGAATTAATTGATGTAACAAGTTTGTTAAAGATTAGCCATTTTCTTAAGAAAAAACTGTTCATTAAAAGAACTTGTCTTTTTGGGCGTATTTCCCCCTATTTCAAAAACTAGGCAAATTTTCTCAGGCTTGTAGATTGTGATTAGTAACATTAAACCTAATGAATAATATATTTAGAATTAGCATAACTCTTGCTCTTTTGATGTAAAACCAACTCTTTTGATGTATGAATTTTACCAAAATCCGTTTTTAGAGCTTAAGTTACTATTGGCCAGAGTCACTCCCTATTTGCAGTACGTTACCACGAATTATTTGATACTGCCAAGTAACTGATGCATGGTTGTTGACAGAACTTACAACTTACACATAATCCATAAAGTTTTATTGAAAAGTATTAGATAAATGAATCTAAAGTTTTCAACTCTGTAATTAGGACTCCCCACTTTTTCAGCCTTCTAGGAAGACTGAAATCATCCAGGAGAATCTCTATTCCCCTCCATATTGTTTTTTTTTTAAGTTCCAGCCTCTCAGTGCCTGACCCATATTGATTCAGCTTATCAAATCGTTCATCAATGGTTCAATCTCATATACTATTTTTTTATTAATCTCTTAGAAAAGAGGGTGATTGTTGAAGTGTAGTGGTTATGGCAAAATATCTAGCAGCCCAACTGTACCTTGATTAAAGGATTAGTTCTCTTTCTGATATCTTTGGAAACCATTTGCTCAGTTTACTGAGCTGTTTCAGCATAGAAAACAGTTGTGGGTATTCTCAAGTCAGGGACAAGCAGCTTGGGAAAGACTCCTGAATTAATGCATTTATTTGGAAATTTGAAGCCACCTCAGACAAATGGAACTTGCTTGAGCTGGAGCCAAGTTTGCCTGATCACAGTGCTTCATCAACAACTGAAGTTTGGTGGAAGTATTTTTTCATTCTAAAATAAACTATCAGGCACAGATATAATATCTCCTAGTCTTGACAACAGTCCCATGAGAATGTTGATATTGAATGTAGCCTAATTTTTCTGCCAAACAGGACGGATTATGATCTATGACGAATTTTTGATAAGAGTGAAAAATATTGAAATCAGATCAATAGTCTCTGATGCTCTACAGAAACTTCAGAACAAACCTTAGGTAGCTTCTTCAATGAGTTAGTCTTTTGGCGGGATTTCTTGCAAGAGCTGCAAGCTGTGCATTGAAGCTGACTTAGGCAAGCTGAAGAGGAGTAAAAAAAAAAAAAAAAAAAAAAAAGAAGAAGAGTAGTAAGCAACAAAACAACCAGAAAAGATATTGGCTGAGACTTGTGTCATTCATCACCTGGAAGTAAAATTGATTCAGCTTAGGTCAGTTGAAAAGGGGAAGATGAAAATAGAATTAAGTTTTCTTTAAGAATTTAATGAGAAGCAGAAAAAGGTCTATAATTCTAAAGTCTTTGAACAAAAGCTTGTTCAAAAGTATGATTGAGGCTTGGTAGAAAATGCCTGAAGAAGCTGAAGCAGCAGGAAATATTGATCAGAATCAACAAGGATGTTGCATCCTTGATTTCTTTTCAAACAGTTCGTGGTAAAGAACTGTAAGTAAGGAGCGACCCGGCTCAGTTGTAACCGAAACTCTAAAAAACGGAATTTTCATACCAATAGATACATCAAAAGAATATATTTTTGTGCAGATTTCAAATATATAAGTTTCATCAACTTTAGTCTTGCCCATCAAACTTTACGGGCCTGAGAAAATTTGCCTTATTTTCGGAAAAAGAGGGAAGCACCCCCTAAAAGTCATCAAACTTTAATGAAAATCACACCATCAGATTCAGCGTATCGGAGAGCCCTACTATAGAAGTTTCAAGCTCCTATCTGGAAAAAATTTGGAAGTTTGTATTTTTTGCCAGAAGAATCGACCCGGAATCGATCGTATCGACCCAGTGGTCCTAGGATATCACGAGAGGGCTCATTCGAACGGAAATTAAAATTTATAGTGCCCTGTTAAAGTGAAAAAAATGGAGGGCAACTAGGCCTCCTCTCACACTCATTTTTTCCCAAAGTCCCCCGATCAAAATTTTGAGATAGCTATTTTGTTCACCAATTTCGAACATCTAATAACGAAGGTCTGGAAGTTTTGAACTTTGCCCGGCGTTTGCATATAGTATTGGTTATTGGGAAGTATACAGAAGTTTTCAGGGGGATTTTTGCTGGTAGTTGGGGGGTGAGTGGGTCGAGGGTTACGTGGGAGTATGTTTCCATGGAGGAGGTTTTCATGGGGGAAGGGACGTTGTTATAAAGGGGGCGCCGGATTTCCCCGCATCATTTAAAAACGATCAGAAATTAAAGAAAAAAAACAACATTTTTTTCAACTGAAAGTAAGAAGCACCATCAAAACTTAAAACGAACAGAAATTATGAAGTATATGATTGGGCTCACCTACTAGTCATTACCTCACTCTTTACGCTAAAGTTTTTTTTGTATTTTCATCAGAGTATTTATTCTAATTAATGGCCTTTGTGATTAAGGGGCCATTCTTAAAGAATTGGGACAAAGTTTGAGCTTTAGCGTAAAGAGCGAGGTATTGACTATGGGGCCAACCCCCCTAATATACGTAATAAATATATACGAATATAGAAGTTCGTTACTTAAGTAAATTCGTAAGTTACATCAGAACAAAATTTCGAGAAAGCCATTTAGTAAAAAAAAGTAAAATTAATATGCAAATTTCGTTTTAATTATTCATACACGGTGAGTCAAAATCAAAGCTGCATTAATTCAAAACGTTCAGAAACTAAAAAAAACAAGTTTTTTTAAACTGAAAATGAGGAGCGACATTAAAACTTAAAACGAGCAGAAATTATTCCGTATATGAATAATTCCCGCTCTTCAGCGCCTCGCTCTTTACGCTAAACTTTGACTCTGTCTTTCACAACTTTTTAATAACAATAAAAGCTTTAGCGTAAAGAGCGAGGCGTTGAGAAGGGGACATCCCCTTTCATATACGGAATAATTTCTGTTCATTTTAAGTTTTAATGTTGCTCCTTACTTTCAGTTAATTTTTTTATTATTATTTAATTACCAAAAGAAACAAGCACCGTAGAGTAGTAACTATTGTTTTTTGTATATTTTAACAAAAACTATAGCATCAAATTGGATTCAAAAATAAAGATTGGGGCAAAATAAACAAATCAATGCACCGACATTAAAATCGCTGACTTCCACTTTGTGTCTATTAATAATTAAATAAAAAAACAAGTTTTTTAAACTGAAAGTAAGGAGCGACATTAAAACTTAAAACGAACAGAAATTATTCCGTATAAAAAAGGGACTGTCCCCTCCTCAACGCCTCGCTCTTTACGCTAAAGTTTTTTTTTTTTTAAAAAAATAAAGTTGTGAGACAGAATCAAACTTTAGCGTAAAGAGCGAGGCGTTGAGGAAAGAACAGCCCCTTTCATATACGGAATATTTTCTGTTCGTTTTAAGTTTGAATGTCGCTCCTTACTTTCAGTTAAAAAAACTTGTTTTTTTTATTTAATTTCTGATCGTTTTTTTAGTTAATGCAGCTTTTATTTGCATAAAAATTTTACTTTTCTTTTGCTAAATGGATGTCTTTACAAATTAACTTACGTAACTAACTTCTATATTCGTATATTTTTCTTCTGGCAAAAAAGACAGAGTTGCAGATTTTTGCAGATATGAGCTTGAAACCTATGTAATAGGGTTTTCTGATACGCTGAATCTGACGGTGTGATTGTCATTAAAATTCTTTCACTTGTAGGGGATGTTTCCCCCCTCTTTAAAAAATCGAGTAAATTTTCTCAGGCTCGTAGCCTTTGATGAGTAATACTAAACTTAATAAAATTTATATATTTAGGATCAGCATTATAAACACATTCTTTTGATACATTTATTGACATCAAAATTCCGTTTTTTAAAAGTTTCGATTACTATTGAGCCGTATCGCTTGTTTTTTTATTGTTTTTTTTTATTATGTATATGTTATTACGTATATGATGGGATTCACCCCGTAGTGAATAACACGCACATTACGCTAAAAGTTAAAAAAAAAATTTGATTAACAGACCCCTGAATTAAAAAGGCCGTTTAATTAGAATAGATAGCTCCTTTGAAAGCACTAAAAAAAAACTGTAGCGTTAAGAGCGAGGTATTGACTTGGGGGAGAACCCCCTCACATACGTTATAATTTCTGTTCGTTTTAAGTTCTAATATTCCTTCTTACATTTCAGTTCAAAAAACTGGTTTTTTTAAATTTAATTTCTGATCGTTTTTTAAATAATGCTTGGAAATCCGGCTCCCCCTTCATAGACATGTCCCTTACCCCAAAGAAACATCCTCTACATACATATTCTCCAGAGTAACCCTCTCCTCTAGCCCCCCCCCCCCTTCAGAAAAAATCCTTCCTGAAAATGGTTGTATACTTCCCAATAACCAATAAATAATGCTGGCAAGTCCGACTGCCAAATTAGAATATCCACTGCCAAAGGGTGTTTTTTTTTCTATACCCTAATATTCGTTAAAACAGAGATAAAGATGATTTATCTAATATTGACGAATAGTATTCCTTTTTTTTAATTTAGTTTGTGTTAAGAGGCAGCAGAATAAAGTTAAGAATCAAATAACGTTTTTCTCTTTTGTGCTACCTCTCTTGCAACATCAAATTTAATTATGGTTGCAGTTGTAGCTGCAACCTAGTAAAGGACTAAACAAGGGTTCAATTGAGCTTAGATAGATATGCTCTTTAATTAAATTTTCGTTGTTACTAGGATCCGTATTTGTTAACAGGGGAATTCCAAAAGGAACTATGTATGTAATTACGCATTAAAATTTTTCCCAAATGGGGACAAACCAATTGTCAGTTTCGTTACTGAAAAATCTCCGGATATTCAAATTATTCTTCCCATTCTGTTGGTTTTCATTACATAGTCTTTCCAATGACGTACTTTTGATTAGGAAGCAAACTCGTTTCAACAGATATATTGGGGAAAATAATGAACGCAAGAAGAGGAACTGTCGCTTAGGGAAGATCGTGTCAATAATCTTCTAGCGTCCCATATCTGCCTTTAACTTGATATAAAAAGAAAAAAAATACTTATATAATATGTAAAACTAAAGATTCTGTGACTGGACTGGGACTATGGATTTAAAAAAAACAAACAAGTCTTTGAGTGACATTTCCAAAAATTATAGAAAATGAAAAACACTATTAACTAGGCGTTCCATTAAAATGAGTATCATTAATGAATATCATAATATCTTATCTTTATATCTTTAATGCATATCTATGAATATCTCGACAAAGCCAACGTCTTTGGATTTATTTCTGCTCATTTTAGTTTTAATGGAGCTCCTTACTTTTCTTTGAAAAACTTTTTTTTTTGGAAAAAGTTTTTTTTTAACTTAATGCAATAAAAAGAAATATAAGTGAGTTTTTGAAACAAAATGTATTATGCCTATTTCAATCTTAAACTTAGAGATCAAGACAAAACATGGGCTCCATATAAGGTGTGCCGTTCTTTAGTTCTCATGGATGATCTTCCTTTGTGGTTAAAGAGTAAGAAAAATTCCTTTCGTTTTGGCATTCCTAGGATATATAACCCTGTTGTTGGGTCAGACGGGAGGTTTTACAAAATATCCTTGCTGTGATTGTTTATGGGATAAAAGAGCCGAACAAAATTTTCCGCCAGTAAAAGTGTATTGCCACCTCCACATATTCAATTGGGGCTTGTTAAGCAGTTTGTCAATTCACTAACAGGAGGAGGGAAATGTTTTAGATATCTGTGCTCCAAGTACCTCAATGTGACTGAAGTTAAGTTAAAAGAAGGAGTTTTCACAGGCCGTGTCATAAGAAAACTTCTACCTGATTCCTTTTTTTGGAAACAATGAAAGAAATGGAAAAAGAAGCACGGGATTCTTTCAAGACTGTCTATGTTGAATGTAGAAGTTTCGGGGAACACTAAGGACCCTGACTACAAAACTATTGTACAATGTATTCTTGCAGCGTATGAAGCTCAGGGGTGTACGGTGAGCTTCATAGTTCGTATTTTGAACTCCAATAATGACTTTTTCCTGAAAACTTGGGAGACTACAGCAAAGAACAGGGTAAAAGATCGCATTAAGATGTCCATGGTTTTGCAAGATGTTTTCAAGAAAAATGGGATGTCAATATGCTAGTTGACTTTGTTGACTTTGTCTGGAAAATCAGATTTCAATGTAATGAAGGAACGTGTTATTATATCTTTGATCAACAAAAAAGTCGATTAAATAAATGCTAAAATTATCGATTGCCTCTCAGGAAAATACAAATCTTATAAAAGTTGTTATTCTGTGAAGGAAAAACAGGAAGGAGAAATTGAATTCACTCCAGTATTGTTCAGTTCAATTTAGACTGCAGATTTGCGACCCCACGATTTATATAGAAGCTTAGCGCGTGCTGAATGCTAGGGCTGGGAACCCTTTACTATCTAGTATAATACATACCGGTGCCATTATTTTCCCATTAAACACGTTCAAGTTCCACTCTAAACGAAAATTGTAATATTTGCAGTATTGACGATGTGGCAGGGACAATAAAATCTACCCCCCCACCCCCTGAGAAAAAACCTATGTGGTAGTTTTACACTTGGAAGATTATTTGACTTAATTTTTCATCATTTTTGATTTAATGAATCTCTTTATTTTTCTTTGAAAAACTTGTTTTGTGGAAAAAGTTTTAAATTAATTTTTGTTCGTTTTTATTGACATTTTCTTTTTGTATCTTTATTTTATATCTTTACGGTTTTTCAGAGAACCCATTGTTTGGCTTGCTATTGGTATGTTTTAAGAACTTTTTCACCAATATTTAATCCTGACACAAATAATATTGTTTAATTTAATTTGATACTTCCTAAAGTTGACCTGAAAAATAAAGCACTAAATCATTCCCAAAAAATTCTTTCTATGATCTTTGACAACTAGGAGTGACAACTTACACTATTTTGATTTATTTACATTGCGAGAGCAAAAGTAGTAGTAGTAGTAGCTCTGAAAACATCAACTTCATACCCCCATACGTTTTCGATATATTGGTGGGGTGTCTTATTGGGAACCATACATACAATGCCTTTTGATATAGTTTTAGAGCAATGTTTATTTTTAAAGCATAATGTGCTGGTATTAGGAATGCATCTATTGATTCGACGAATAAATCCGTATATGAGCATTGAAAAGATTTAATGTCCTTGGTAAAAGCCTGGACGAGATTTAATGTCCTTGGTAAAAACTTGGGATGAGATTTAATGTCCTTGGTAAAAGTGTTATTTCTAGACCAATCAGATGCCTAGAATCCCTGTACGTACAAGACCACACCTCGTTATAGACCTGTTTGATGGTTATATTGTTTGATGGATATATGGTTTGATGTTGTTTCTTAGTTCTGTTCTGTTTGTTGATGGTTATGTTATTTGATGATTATATTGTTTGTTGGCTATATTGTTTGTTGGTTGTACGATTTGATGTCGTTTCTTGACCCCGTTTTGTTTGTTGATCAACTTGTTTGATGATTCTTTGCCCAATAAACACAGACAGAAGTCTACATCATTGTCATATAAGAGTGTGTGTAACGGGAACAAGATCATGTGTCTCTTTCTCGGCCAATCATAGGAGTTGGAGACACAAACGGAACAATATCATTGACACCTATTTCTTGGTCAATGGACTTACGTAAGGTTTCTCTTACATCGCAATTCCGCCTTGAGATTTTGTTTATAATGAACATGCTTTTAGGTTAAAATAATATATCGTTTCACGACACAATGTAGCAAACATCGAATAATATGGACTTAGAAGTTTTAGCCACACAAATATATAATGTGAGTTCTGTTTAGTAAATTTTCTTCGGTTTTTCCAAATAAAATAATTTTTTGTAGTCCCCCACCCCCTCCAATATATTCAAATTCAGGGTATACCCCTCCCCCAAAAAAAAATCTTTATACTATGTTTCAAATATACTCTTTTTTCCAGTACGTAAACCCCCCTCTTCCCACAATTCGTAATTAATTCTTTCAATTGAAGTTATTACTCAAAAGTGTCTTTTCTCCTTGAAGCGTTTAAAACCATCAAAATCTTCACACTTGGGATTTAACCTAACCTGTGTGTGAATATGTCTCAAGAGGGTGATTCCGTAAACAACCTTCGCGCGTTTCATGTTAGAAAATTAACAAAAACAAGGGTGGAACCACCACATGGAAAGGATTAAGCTTATGGGTTCGCATAATTCTAGACGGTCTGAAAATGGGATGAATTATTTGCAAAATTAAAAGAGATATTTTTAAGACATGGAAATTATCTAAAAGGGAGATACTAACAGCCATTTGGAGTGCATATTATTAAATTCTCTACCTTTCCTTTATATTCTCAGGGGGGAGCGTGAAAACTATGGTTTTTAACTTTGATAGTACTAGGCTAGAAAGTAATGTCTCTAATTTAGGGGGAGGGTTGCTAAAATTAGACCTATATCTCTTACACTCTAAACGAAAGACATCTTTTATTATCAAAAGCGGAAAAGAGTTGCTTTTGCAGAGAACTATACCTTATGAGGGGGGTGTTCTATTCTCAAATGGCATTGATGAAAGCAAATACTTCCGTTATGAAGAGATATAATGGTTTAGTTAAATCTTCAAAGTTTTAGCTTCCCGGAAAGCAAGGGAAGGGGCAATTTAAATGCTCTGATTTTCGTATTCATGGATTTTATCAGCTTTTTAGATAAGTAATAGTTTAATAAGCTTTTCATAAAAATCCTACTTTTACTAATTTCTTATCTTCTGTAACAGGGGGTCATTATTCCATACTAATTTGCTTCTTCTTTTCTAGAAAATCTCAGAGTTGACAGGCCCAATGAAAAGGGCAAGAAATAATAATGCCACATCACTAAAACGGTTGATGATGCCTAGCCCATCCATAGGTCATCTCCCCCCTTCCATGCCGTTAATGCCTGCGCAATCTGCCTCTCATCATGAGATGCCTGACCCTTTGGTTGATCATGTCGAGTTAGAAATATCCTTTATTGTGACTGTTCTATATGTAAAGGACATTATCATGATTTTGAGCATTCTCATGAACCTACTACAACATGCTTAGACAGTGTGGACGTAGGGATAGACGAGAAAACTCTGGAGGAAATGAGGAGAAAAATCACACATGATAAGGAGTGAAATTTATACAGATTGCAAGCAAGCTCACGTAAAACAAAGTTCAATATAAAGGAAAAGGAAGAGGAAGATCGAAAGAAGAGACGTGGAAAAGAGGGCTTTCTCTACAGAGATACCTCAAAATCTAGTATAAAAGACAGAGATGAAAACTAAAAAGAAAAATGTGCTTAGTGCAAGATATAACAGTGAATATTATAATGAATATGATCTAAGAGACGAGAAAAAGTGGTCATTTAAGAGACAGCATAAGAGGTTATTCTATGGAATGGATTTTAAACATCGAAAATCGGGATGGAAGAGCTCTCATATATCATTTTACGATAAATCTCATTATTGATTTGCTTGACGAGTTTTGTATCGTAATCTCACAATAAATTTGTTTGTACTATATTAATTTTTTCCTACTCGATAAGTCTACCCCAAACTAATCTCTACCAGATTAGTTTGGGATCGACTAGATCCCCCTCTGTGACATAAAACCATCTGAGGTCAATATTGATACGTTTTATCATGGAAATATCTGAAAATGTTGAAGGTATAGTAAGAAAGGCTTGCAAAAACATTATAATACTACTAGTACTAACAACTTACCGCACTGAGCCATATATAGATTATAGTATGAATGATATGCAAAAACATGACATGCAAAAACATGAAATTCTACTCCTACTACTAGCAACTCACTGCAACATAAGGACACCAGAGGCCAATAAAACTGCGTTTTATTAAGAAAATATCTGAAAAAGTTGAGGATATAGTTAAATGGTTTGCAAAAAAACATGAAAATAGAACTACTAGCAACTTGCTGCAACATAAAGCCACCTGAGGTCAAAACTGTTACGTTTTATCATGAAAATATCTGAAAATGTTGAAGGTATAGTAAGAAAGGCTTGCAAAAAAGTATAATGCTACAACTACTAACAACTCTTTATTCTTTAGAATAGTTCATCGCCATGAAAATTATACGTTCAGATTCAGCATGTCAGGGAACGCACTTTCAGGTTCAGCGTGTTGGAGAACCCTAAATGGTCATCCCTAAAAAACGTAAGTTGACCATAAAAGGTTGAAGAATTTCTCTGAAATCACACTCTCAGATTCCGAAAACGAACTATTTTCTTAGAAGTAACAATCTTTTCGTTGTGATAACAAGTTTTCTGCCAGAAGTAGCAAGATTTCCTTAACACTAACAAATTTTCTCTTCGAAGTATCAACATTTTCCATTAATACTAACAAACTTTTAATTAACACACTCAAATTTCTCTTAGAAGTAACAGGTATTTTCTTAGCAGTAACAAAATTTTTCTAACAGCACCAAGTTTTCCGTCAAAGATAACAAATTTCTCTTTTAAGTATCAATTTTTTTTCACTGATAACAAGTTATCTGCTAGAAGTAACAAGTTTTCTGTCAATGATACCAAATTTGTCTTAGAAGTAACAATTTTTTCGGTATGATAACAAGTTTTCTGTCAGAAGTAGCAAGTTTTCCTTAGAACTAACAAATTTTCTCCATCGAAGTAACAACTTATTCCTTAATACTAATAAAATTTTGCTTAAAGCGCTTAAATTTCTCTTAAAAGTAACAGTTTTGTTTCTTAGCAGTAATCAATTTCTTCTAATAGCACCAAGTTTTCCATCAAAGATAACAAATTCCTCTTAAAAGTTACAAGTTTTCCATCAATGATACCAAATTTTTCATAGAAGTAACAATTTTTTCGTTTATGATAACAAGTTTTCTGTCAGAAGTAGCATGTTTTCCTTATCACTAACAAATTTTCACATCAGAGTAACAACTTTTTCCTCAATACTACCAAACTCTTACTTAACACACTCAAATTCATCTTAGAAGTAATAGGTATTTTCTTAACAGTAACATATTTTTTCTAATAACATCATCCTTTCCGTCAATGATAATAAATTTCTCTTAAAAGTAACAATTTTTCATCATTGATAACTAGTTATCAGTTAGAAGTGACAATGTTTTCGTTATGATAACAAGTTTTCTGTCAGAAGTAGCAAGTTTTTATTAACACTAACAAATTTTCTCATCAGAGTAACAACTTTTTCCTTAATACTAACAAAATTTTACTTAACACACTCAAATTTGTTAATTGGTATTTGTTAACAGTAACAAATTTCTTCTAATAGCACCAAGTTTTCCGTCAAAGATAATAAATTTCCCTTAAAAGTAACAATTTTTCATCATTGATGACTAATTATCTGCTAGAAGTAACAATTTTTTCATTATGATAACAAGTTTTCTGCCAGAAGTAGCAAGATTTCCTTAACACTAACACACTTTCTCTTTGAAGTATCAACATTTTTCCATTAATACTAACAAACTTTTACTTAACACACCCAAATCTGTCCTAGAGGCAACAGATTTTTTCTTAACAGTAACATATTTCTTCTAATAGCACCAAGTTTTCCGTCAAAGATAACAAATTTCTCATAGAATTATCTATTTTTTGTCACTGATAACAAGTTATCTGCTAGAAGTAACAATTTTTCTTTCAATGATACCAGATTTTTTTTAGAAGTGACAATTTTTTCGTTATGGTAACAAGATTTCTGTCAGAAGTAGCAAGTTTTCAATATCACTAACAAATTTTTTCCATCGAAGTAACAACTTGTTCCTTAATACTAATAAAATTTTACTTAAAAGACTTGAATTTCTCTTAGAAGTGACAGTTTTTTCGTAACATTAACAAATTTCTTCTAATAGCACAAAGTTTTCCAACAAAGATATCAAATTTTTTCTTAAAAGTGACAATTTTTGTCAATGATAGCAACTTTTATGTTAGAAGTAGAATGTTTTCTACATAGAAGTAAGATTTTTTCACAGATGTAACAATTTTTTTGTTTATGATAGCATGTTTTCTGTCAGAAGTAGCAAGTTTTCCTTTTCACACTAACAAATTTCCTCATCGGAGTAAAAACTTTTTCCTTAATACAAACTTTAATAGAAATTTATTATCATTGACGGAAAGCTGGTGCTTTTAGAAAAAATTTGTTACTGTTAAGAAAATACCTATTACTTCTCAGAGAAATTTGAGTGTGTTAAGTAAAAGTTTGTTAGTATTAAGGGAAAATGTTAATACTTCGAAAAGAAAATTTGTTAGTGTTAAGGAAATCTTGCTACTTCTGTCAGAAAACTTGTTATCATGACGAAAAATTGTTACTTATAAGAAACATTTATTATCATTGACGGAAAGGTTGGTGTTATTAGAACAAATTTGTTACTGTTAAGAAAATATCTATTGCTTAAGAGAAATTTGAGTGTGTTAAATAAAAGTTTGTTAGTATTAAGGAAAAAGTTGTTACTCCGATGAGGAAATTTGTTAGTGTTAAGGAAAACTTGCTACTTCTGACAGAAAACTTGTTATCATAAACGAAAAAATTGTTACTTCTATGAAAAATTTGGTATCTTTGACAGAAAACATTCTACTTCTAACATAAAAGTTGTTATCATTGTCAAAAATTGTCACTTTTAAGAGAAATTTGATATCTTTGTTGGAAAACTTTGTGCTAATAGAAGAAATTTGTTACTGCTAAGAAAAAAACTGTTACTTCTAAGAGAAACTTAAGTATTTTAAGTAAAATTTTATTAGCATTAAGGAATAAGTTGTTAGTTCGATGGAGAAAAATTTGTCAGTGATAATGAAAACGTGCTACTTCTGACAGAAATCTTGTTATCATAACGAAAAAATTG
Organism: Artemia sp. Qi Xiang Cuo; assembly: GCF_049724085.1. Taxonomy (NCBI): domain Eukaryota; kingdom Metazoa; phylum Arthropoda; class Branchiopoda; order Anostraca; family Artemiidae; genus Artemia; species Artemia sp. Qi Xiang Cuo. Next base: position 41,139,084 of record NC_142795.1, read on the forward strand.
TTACTTCTAAGAAAAACTTGGTATTATTGACAGAAAACTTGTTCCTTTTAGCAGATAACTTGTTATCAGTGACAAAAAATTGATACTTCTATGAGAAATTTATTATCTTTGACGGAAAACTTGGTTCTATTAGAAGAAATTTGTTACTGTTAAAAAAAAACCTGTTAATTCTAAGAGAAGTTTGAGTGAGTTAAGTAAAAGTTTGTTAGTTTTAATGGAAAATGTTAATACTTCGAATAGAAAATTTGTTAGTGTTAAGGAAATCTTGCTACTTCTAGCAGAAAACTTGTTATCATAACGAAAAAATTGTTACTTCTAGCAGATAACTAGTTATCAATGATGAAAAACTGTTACTTTTAAGAGAAATTTATTATCTTTGACGGAAAACTTGGTGCTATTAAAAAAAAATTTTTTACTTTTAAGAAAATACCTGTTACTTCTAAGAGAAATTTGAGTTCGCTAAATAAAAGTTTGTTAGTTTTAAGGAAAAAGCGGTTACTTTGATGAGAAAATTTGTTAGTGTTAATAAAAACTTCCTACTTCTGACAGAAAACTTGTTATCATAACGAAAAAATTGTTACTTCTAACTGATAACTAGTTATCAATGATGAAAAATTGTTATTTTTAAGACAAATTTATTATCATTGACGGAAAGGTTGATGTTATTAGAAAAAATATGTTACTGTTAATAAAATACCTATTACTTCTAAGAGAAATCTGAGTGTCTTAAGTAAAAGTTTGTTAGCATTAATGACAAATGTTGTTACTTCGAAGAGAAAATTTGTTAGTGTTAAGGAAATCTTGCTACTACTGGCAGAAAACTTGTTCTCATAACGAAAAGATAGTTACTTCTAAAAAAAAAGTTGTATCAGAATCTGAAAGTGTGATTTCAGAGAAATTCTTTAACCTTTTATGGTTAACTTACCTTTTTTAGGGATGACCATTTAGGGTTCTCCAGCATGCTGAACCTGAAAGTGTGTTCCCTGACATGCTGAATCTGAAAGTATAATTTTCATGGTGTAGAACTATTCTAAAGAATAAAGAGTTTTTAGTAGTTGTAGTATTATCATTTTTTGTAAGCCATTCTTACTATAACTTCAATATTTTCAGATATTTTCATGATAAAACGTAACAGTTTTGACCTCAGGTGGCTTTATGTTGCAGCAAGTTGCTAGTAGTTCTAGTTTCATGTTTTTTGCAAATCATTTGTACTATATCTTAAACATTTTCAGATGTTTTTTTAATAAAACGTAGTTGTAATGCCTCTGGTGTCCTTATGTTGCAGTGAGTTGGTAGTAGTAAAAGTAGAATTTTATGTTTTTGCATTTCATGTTTTTGCATATCATTCATACTATAATCTATATATGGCTTAGTAGTGCGGTTAGTTGTTAGTACTAGTAGTATTATCATGTTTTTGCAAGCCTATCTTACTATACCTTCAACATTTTCAGATATTTTTCATGATAAAACGTATCTGTATTGACCTCTGGTGGTTTTACGTCACAGTGAGTTGTTAGTAGTAGTTCCATTTTCATTTTTTTTTGCAAACCATTTCTACTATATCTTAAACATTTTCAGATATTTTCTTAATAAAATGTATCTGTTTTGACCTCAGATGGCTTAATGTCACAGTGAGTTTTTAGTAGTAGATCTATTTTCATGTTTTTACATGTCATTCATACTATAATCTATAAATTTTCTAATATTTTCACGATAAATCGTACTTTTGTTTACCTGAGGCATTTTCATGTCCCCTCCCCCCTATTTTCATGTTTTGCAATACCTTAAATATTGGTATTTATTTGCATGTTTTAAATGCAATTAATCAGGATTTTAAGGGACCGATATCTCAAATTACATCTTGGATATGTCCGGATATGATTTGGAAAACAGCTAAAAGTTTTAATTAATAGAGAGTATTGCTATTGTAGCTATCTAACTTCATCTTTCAGACCTGGATTCGGCCTCCTCGAAACATTTCAACAGTGAGCAAACCCTCCTGAATTGCGTTGGGATGATCGGATTCCATCCCTGGAATGAGACAACACTGACCAAACTCCCCCACATCGCGCGGGGTGGGCGACAGCAAGAATTTCTTGAAATAGAATTTCCCTTCCTTTGTGTGTTTTGATATTTTTGCTGAAAAATGTGTCCTGGGTTGCACCAGTTCTGAGATAAATGGTACGGTGGATTGGATACTCCCTCGGTGGCGGCCTGCGCTCAGGGTGGTACCCTAGTGGAGGGAGGGTCACTGTGGGGTATGGATAACTGGGGGAGTGGGATCTAGTCGATCCCAAACTAATCTGGTAAAGATTAGTTTGGGGTAGACTTATCGCGTAGGAAAAAATTAATATAGTACAAACAAATTTATTGTAAAATTACGATACAAAACTCGTCAAGCATATCAATATTGAGATTTATTCTAAAATGATATATGAGAGCTCTTCCAGCCCGATGTTCGATGTTTAAAATCCATTCCATAGAATAACCTCTTATGTTGTCTCTTAAAGGGCCACTTTTTCTCGTCTCTTAGATCATATTCATCATAATATTCATTGTTATATCTTGTACTATGCACATTTTTCTTTGAGTTTTCATCACTGTTTATTATACTATATTTGAGATATCTCTGTAGAGATAGCCCTCTTTTCCATGTCTCTTCTTTTGATATCCCTCTTCCTTTTCCTTCATATTGAACCTTATTTTATGGGAGCTTGCTTGCAATCTGTATAAATTTCTCTAAATATCATGTATGATTTTTCTCCTCATTTCCTCCAGATTCTTCTCGTCTATCCCTGCGTCTACACTGTCTAAGCATGTTGTAGTGGGTTCATGAGAATGCTCAAAATCATTATAGTGTCCTTTACATATAGAACAGTCACAATAAAAGGATATTTCTAGCTCAACATGATCAACCAAAGGGTCAGGCATCTCATGATGAGGGGCAGATTGTGCAGGCGTTAACGGCCTGGTAGGGTGGGATGAGGTATGAATTGGCTATGCATCGACGCCCTTTTTAGTGGTGTGGCATTATTATTGCCCTTTTCATTGGGCCTGTCAACTCGGTGATTTCCTAGAAAAGAAGAAAAAATTTAGTATGAAATAATGACCCCCTGTTACAGAAGATGAGAAATTAGTGAAAGTAGGATTTTTTTGAAAAGCTCCTAAACTAATAATCATCTAAAGAGCAGATAAAATCTATGAATACGAAAATACGAGTATTTAAATTGCCCCACTAAACCATTATTTCTCTTCATAATAGAAGTATTCGCTTTCATCAAAGCCATTTGACAATAGAACAGTCCCCTCATAAGGTATAATTGTCTGCAAAAGCAACCCTTTTCCGCTTTTGATAATAAAAGATGTCTTTCGTTTAGAATGTAAGAGACATAGGTTCACTTTTAGCAACCCCCCCTCCTAAATTAGAGACATTGCTTTCTCGCCTAATACTATCAAAGTTAAAATAAACCATAGTTTTCACGCTCCCCCCTGAGAATATAAACGAAAGGTTTAGAATTTAATAATATATACTCTAAAGGGCTGTTAGCATCCGGATTAAATTTCCATGTCTTAAAAATATCTCTTTTAATTTTGCAAATAATTCGTCCCATTTTCAGACCGTCTAGAATTATGCGAACCCATAAGCTTAATCCTTTCCATGTGGTGGTTCCACCCTTGTTTACGCCGTGGAAAAAAGAGTATATTTGAAACATAATATAAATATTTTTTTTTGGGGGGGGAGGAGAGGGGTATGCCTTGAATTTGATCATATAGGAGGGGGTGGGGGACAACAAAAAATAATTTTCTTTGGAAAAACCAAAGAAAATTTACTAAACAGGACTCACTTTATAAATTTCTGTAGCTAAAACTTCGATGTCTACAGCAATCGTTGTTTGTTCCATTGTGTCGTGAAACGATATTTTACTTTAACCTCAAAGCATGTTCATTATAAACAAAATCTCAAGGTTGAATTGCGATGTAAGGGAAACCTTACTTAAGTCCATTGACCTAGAAATAGGTGTCAATGATCTTTTTCCGTTCGTGTTTCCGACTCCTATGATTGGCCTAGAAAGAGACACGTGATCTTGTTCCGGCTAGACACGCTTATCTGACAATAATATAAATTCCGGGCCCGATTTATTAGGCTTATAAACATCCAATAAGCTGACCAACTAGCAAAAAATAACTTAGAAGCAACATCAAACCATATAACCAACAAACAATATAACCAACAAATAACGTAACCATCAACAAACAGAACAGAACTAAGAAACAACATCAAACAATACAACCATCAAACAGGTCTAGAAAGAGGTGTGGTCTTGTACCTACAGGGATTCTAGGCATCTGATTGGTCTAGAAATAACACTTTTACCCGGGACATTATATCTCATCCCAAGATTTTACCAAGGACATTAAATCTCGTTCAGGCTTTTGCCAAGGACATTAAATATCTGCTATGCCCATACATGGATGTATTCGTCGAATCAATAGATGCATTCCTACTGCTGGTTACATAATTTTGGAGCTGAGATACCCAATATCCCTAGAGACATAGTTACTGGACCGTTCTACTATACTGAACAAAATGACTCTCTAAAATTTTTACCTGGATGGGCTTGGGAGGAAAGCTGCTTAACCTGCAGTCTCTTTTTACTCTTATAAATGGCACTAGAACTTTGGTTTAGTTCAACATCCGCCTAAATATTCTTTTAAAGCTTCACCTTAATATTCTTAGCTTGCGTAGTAGCAATAGTTGTAGTAGCATTAGTTGCAGTATGCGCATAGCACCTTTGGTTTCTTCAACACTCCCGTCAACATATTCTCAAATTTTAAACTTAATACCGTGAACCATTCCTGGAACATCTCTGATACGTTTTATCAACAACCTATGTGGACACAGTGTGTTTATATTTAGTTCTATACAGTTTCAATATTTCCCATTTTTTTTTTGCCGTAATACCCCTTATTTTTAGTAGCAGCAGTAGTAGTAGTAGCAGTAAAATTAATAATAGTAGCCTTAGCTTTTGCGGCATTAACATTAGTAGAAGTCGTAATAATAGTAGCAGTAGTAGTAGTAGGAGTAGAAGCAGTAATATTAGCATTAGTAGTAGTATGGGTAGAAGTAGTATAGGATGCAAATATTTTCTTTTGGCTAGTTCAACGTCCCCCACAACAAGCCCTGTTAGTTTAAACCTCACACACTAAACTGTTCCTAAGATATTGCTGCTACGACCTTTTGACAACCTGCATACATACGGGGTGTTATGATTAAGTTCAACCCCTTTCCCCCCAAAAGAATTCCTTGAAATTTCACCTTTATACCCTTATGCATAGTTGTAATAGTAATCATAGCAGTAGTATTTGTATTGCTAGTAGTAGCATCAAATGCAATAGCGGTTGTACTAGTAGCAGCAGCAGTATTAACATGTTGCCTTTACAAGTAGTTGCAGTAGAAGCAGTAGTTGAAGTAGTAGTAGTAGTAGTAAATGCAGCTGTGATAGAAGTATTAGTAGTAACGTGAACATATTGCCTTTTGGTCAGATGATTTTCCCTTTTAGCATTCTCTGAAAATTCTAACTTAATAACCAAATCAGTTTTTGAGATACGCTCCTCTGGTAATGTGCATGCACATAACGTCTTTTGATTTATTTCAAATTTTCCCTCAAATTTAAATGTAAATACTATAAATGTAGTTGTAATAATAGTGGTAGCAGTATTAGTAGTGGTAGCATGCAAATATTCCCGTTTTGATCATCTCACTTATCATTTCCTGAAAATTCCAAATTAATATACCAAGTCATCAATTAGTTACGCCCACTTTGATTGAATGTGTTTTGGGAAATGATAGGCTTGTGAGGGAGGGGCTGGTTTGCCCTCCATTCACTTTTGACTCTTAAAAAGGGCACTAGATCTTCTAACTTCCAATCGAATGAGCCCCACCTTATCCGAAGTTTATATGACCATCCATTACATAAAAATCCTACATGCCCGGGGCATAACTTGGAACCCTTGCCCCTAGGCTCTGGAGGGTTGTGCCCACCCTGAAGGTATTGTTATATGTTCTTTGAACTACTATGAACAAAATCGCTATCTCACAATTTTGTTCAGATGTGTTTGGGGAAAAGAGGGTGTCAGGGAGGTGGGTCACTTTGACTCTTAAAAAGGGCACTAAAACTTTCAATTTCTAATCCAATTATCCCCTCCCCGAAGTATATACTACCAACCTTTCCATTTAAACATTATATGACCCCAGCGCATAACTTACAACCCTTGCCCTGAGGGCTGTGGACGGGTTGTCATTTTCGAATATTTAATTACTGGACCTTTCAACTACTCTGAAGAAAATGGCTATCTAAAAGTTTTTATGGGATGTATTTGGGGAATTGATAGGCGTAAGGGGATAGGGGGTCTGGTTGCCCTCCAATCACTTTCAACTATTAAAAGGGGCACTAGGCGTTGCAATTTCCAATCGAATGAGCCTCTTTTGAAGTTTCTACGACAACTCCTCGTATGCGAAGTGCCCAGGTCTAAAACCAAACAAGAGAGGGGGAGGAGGGGTAGCTGCCCTGCGATCACTTTGAATCTTAAAAAGAAACACTCAAAATTCTAATTGTCAGTCAATGAGCCGCCCTCTGAAGTTTACACGACCACCCTTTCTCTAAAAAGCGTATGTGCTCCCACGTCATAACTTACAACCCTTGCCCTGAGGGCTGTGGGGGGGGGGGGGTTGTCAACCTCAGACATAATTTTAGGACACTTAAACTCCACCGGAAAAAATGGATGTTTTAAAATTTAGGCGTGGGGGGGATGCTGGCTGCCCTCCAATCACTTTAATAATACATTGTAACCACATCGCTCTTTACTTAGACAGTGCTATTGTGCTGCCTATGAAATTCACCACTCACATAACATAAGTTGCCTGGAGAAATAAAACAACCTCTGTAAGTTAAATTCTTGAATTAAAATTAAAATAGTCTTGTTACAAACAACTTCTGTGAGTAACTTCCATGACGGTGAAAAAACATAATATATTAGTACTGACAGTTCTTCCGGTAACCCAAGCACCATTTACTCCAACCTCAATGTAAAAAATTTGTGCATTAGCTCTTTATTATTTTATTTTAGTTTCATTTTTTTTAACACACTGAAAAAAAACTGTATGTTAATATAAAAGATGATATAACACACGAACGACGTCATATATGGCAGTTACTTTAAAGAGTGGCTTGGGTAGAAGTGATGACAACGTGGTTTGTTTTTCACTACGATTCTTTCAAGAATTTCAAGATTCTTTATTTAAAACACAATATAGACAAACAAAATAATTCGAATAAAGCCAAGAGCTAAGCTCCAATCGAGGGCTATCTGTAATCAAAACAAATTGCAAGATCCACCAAAAGACACAAATACAATAAAACGAAGAAGAAGGAAAAAAAAATGAAAAACATGACAACTTAGGACAGGGGAGGGATGACGAGGGCTATATCAGCGTGGCAAATTCACAATAAAAAAAATTTTTTTTAGCAAAGAAATTCCACAAAACAAGTTATTCAAAGAAATATAAAAGGCTCCATTAAGCCAATAATGAGTAAAAATAAATTCAAATAATCTTCCAAGGGTAAAACTACCACATATCACTATCAATAAATAAATGAAACTCAAAACGAACAGAAATTACAATAAATAGCCGAGTAAAAATCAAAACGAGCAAAAATCAACAAATGAAGGGCTGATAACCCGAGGGGCTAATAACTGACCGTCGCAGGTGTCCCTTCCTTCGTGCCTCCGGCTGTGCCTCCGTGCCTCCGGCACACCTGAAACAGCGTGTTCCTGGAAGCGAAGGAACACAGTTTTGTCTTTGGCTTATGGAAAGCGTACGGCGCGTTTTTTACGACGGCAAACTTTCTCCTCTTGAGAGGTATCTCTACTTGGTCGTGTTGTTTACTGCGTTCGACATTGGAGATCCTTGGTCCTAAAAAGTGGACATTATGCTTTGAACGAGAATTTTATTACCACAAACCTTTACCATTGCCTAGAGATAAATATGCATTCCCTAGTGCTTCTCATTCGTCGATTCAAACGGCTTGGGCTCGAACGTCTTTTCAAACTCTTCGACATGAATAGCCAACCGTGTGAAGATTTTTTTAGGAAGATGCGATCTCAAACCAGCACTTACAGTACTGTAATAAACTTTTCGTTCCTCCAACTTCTACATTGAATTCATCGATATGAAAGTATAACGGATTTTGAAACTCAATATTCTAATGAACAGTTGTCCTTGCCCAAGGCCAAGCGAGTTAGATCCATTGGTGTTGTGTCTGTCAGTTCCGATTTTTCTTTGCCCGGGGACGATGAAATCAAGCTCGAGCTAGGGCGAGCTAGTATTGAAAGCCAGCGAATAATGAAAGCCTTGATACCCGACGACGTACTTTCGGTCACCAAGTACCGAATGTTCGTCTTTCTGTACTTCACGACAGTGACTCAGACGATGTCTCAGAGGAAAATACTCTGTCCAATAAGCAGGAAAAGGCTGCCGCGACTGACACTGAATCGGGCTCGGAAAGTTACGGCATCTTTGAAGATTTGCCAGTGATTGCTCACTGTGTGAAACACCAAGTTGAAAAAAATTGGGTTAGTGAGCCTGTGACGAACATGAAGAATTCTAGGTTTTGTCTTGTCAAGACTTCTGACGGCTCCATAACACCAATAAAAAAATCCACGCTGTTGTGGCTTCTGAGGGAAAGCTTTGAGAAGCTAAGTAGTGACCGATTAAGACAGGTGATGGTCCAGGGCCGACGAGTAGGACTACGTGAGTCGCCACAAACCAATGCAGAGGTCGGTGTGAAATCGGAATTGCGTATCGATGAATTGTGCGTTTACAGACCGGTTGGCAGGGGAAAGAGAGCATTAGTTGGAAGGGTCATACAGTTTCGCTACTTGTCTGGGCGAAGATGCCACTCTGTTGACACGCAGAATATGGCGATGCCGTTCCCTGACGAAATAGGAATTCTGTGCCAGTGGTTCCGGCTGAATGCTGATCTCACATTAACTGCCGCATTGGTAGACCAGGGTTACTGTGACTCCAGCCTGTATATCATGCATTCAGCAGAACCCGTTTCTATGGAAACCGGCACCAACATTGTCTTTGGCTTTGACTCAGACGTCTTCACAAAGCTGAATTTATTTATCCAGAAGAAAGGGTTCCACTTTTTTGATGTCTCGTCAGCATCGCAATCATCACGCTAAAAATGGTACCTAAACCCAAAACTGACCTCAAGACCATAACCACCACCGTCGCCATGTTCTGTGTGTCAACAGAAGGAATTTTGTTTAACATTTTTCAGAGGTAGTTGTTATTCCCCCTCCCCTCCTCCTCTCCACTCGGTGATATTTTAATACAAAAACATATAAATATTACAACTTTATACATTATCATATCACCTAAACTTCAAAAAAAAAAAAAAAATATTATATACCAGTCAATGTATTAGTGGACATGAAGACACACTACCATTTTACTTTTTTCTTGCCAAATATCTATCACTCCCCCCGTTCCAGGGTGTCCTTCCCCCTCTAGGAGACGCTTTTGCGGTGGCATTTTTACTTCAATTTCTTCAAATTCATCTCCTTCAATTTTTAGTAATACGAATTCGAATTTTAAAGGTGGTCTTCCAAAAGGCTTACTCTTACAACTTTAAAATTTTTTAACACAAAAAAAACTATTTGCTCTCCCGTAGACTGGGCGTCCTCCGTCCACAAGAAACCCATTCTTGCGGTGGCACTTTTTTCCTTCTTTTTTTTTCTTTTTTTCAGCCCTTTTTACGACCAACCTTAATCAACAAAACAAACCAAAATACAATCAACGAATCAACAAAAAACCAAAAATAACCTTAATACCGACGTGCATGAGGGCACAGAACTGAACAGTATCCTGAACCATATCTCCTACGGACGACTAAGCCACCCACGGCGGGGCTGGTCCTTGCAGCTCAAGTTCGCATGTTCCTCGTCCCCCGTGCGTGTGAGCTCTTGATATAATTTTATGAGTTTCGGATGCATTCTGAGATCTTGGGCAGCGGAAGCAATGAATACCATTGGAAAACTTGTTATGCTCAGTAGAACACTTAGTAGTAGAAGACTTAGTGTTTATACTTGTGCTAACTGAGCTTAGTTTGATTTACTGAAGTTCATTTGTCCAGTTTCTTAGGGTTGTCATTTGAGCTGTTATTATCGAGATGATTACTGAAACGTACCAATAAATATCTGAGAAACTAGTTATTTTTTTTTTAGTTGGTTGCTTTACTTAGCGCTTTTTACTAATAACTCGGTAGTAACAGTTTTTCTGACGGTTGCTTTACAGTTTTCTCTTCAAATACCCACAGGCCTGGGTTTAATACCAAGAAAGTTGGATTCTAAGTACATTCGGGAAAAAGGGATCTGTGTTTCTTCCGGATCCTTTCGTGTCAAAGCAGCAGATTCCTTTTTTTTTTTTTTTTAGTACAATTAAGAATCCGAGATCCATGGGTGCGTCTTGGCACAGCCACTAAACAGAAAAGCAGGTATGATAAAAGGGAAAGGGACGTGTGAAGACGTGATAAAAGGCAACTTTTACCGCTTGGCCAAGCCATATTGAATAGGGCTGCGAAGCGTGACGTCAATTCTTGAGCGGGAAATTCAAATAACGATGAAACGTGGATGCGTAGACACGTTTTTTCGGAACTTTGGCGAATTGTTTTGGCCTCAAATATTCGTCGTAGATCCTAATAGTCCACCAGAACGTTTTCACGTCGAAATAATACTAGGAATATTGACAATCAGTTGTTAGTTACAACTGGAAACCACGTTTCACGGTACTTTGAATTTCGCACCTTGCTTTTTACGTCATCACCGCGCAGCCCTATGTTGTATAACTTAAAAACTGTGTTCCGGGATTTTTTTTTTTAATTTCTGGATTTTTTTTGCAGAAAAATCGGAATTTTATTTTTGAGCTGTTGGCAACGCTGCATGTGTAATAGGAAAAAGTGACTTCATCAGTGCCATCGTAGGGTTACCTAGTTTTTGCATGAATATCAACAGCTTGCAGTCCTCCGTTCTTCTTCTTTAGGTACATATCAGTTGTTTTCAGTCTTGGGGGTTCTTTTCCTTGCCAAATAAACTCGTAAATGATTTTTTCCAAGTTCCAAAAGATCGCTTTTAAAGATGCTGAAATATTCGACAGATACCGAATAACAGGCAAGCTGTATATATTTACATATTGCGCCATATGGAATATGCCTCCGGCGTGCCTCCGTGCCTCATGCCTCCAGGTGTCCCTCAAAATTCCCAGTTGTTAACCCCTCGTGATAACCCCCATGCCTTCTCAAGACTAGAACACAATTTTCGCTTTACTGAAAACAAAACAATTAATATGAGTAGTGTTCAATACCCCTATGCTTTCTAAAAGCCAGAACATAATTTGTACTTTACCGAAAAAATTCTTTTAAATGTTTTCACTTTTATAACTTTAAGAAATCAAAAAGTAATTAAGATTTTAAGGAATAAATGTCAGCACATGCATATTGAACTGAATGCACATTTTTTTCAGTCCAATCATTTTAATTTTTTCAATAAAGTACAAATTATATTCTGGCTTTTAGAAAGCATAATCTTCTAAGGTAGTTTTAGGCTTGGAAGATTATTTGACTTTATTTTTGCTCATTCTTGGCTTAATGGAGCCCTTTACTTTTCTTTGAAAAAAAAATGTTTAAAATAATTTCTGTTCGTTTTTTATTGACATAGTCTTTTTAATAGAAAAAATTTATTATATATTTTCAGCTTTTTTTATTGTAATCCATTGTATGGGTTGCTATTTGTATGTTGGAGAAACTTTTTCAACAGTTTTTAAACAAGACACAAACAGTATTTTTTAGTTTAATTCTATAGCTTCTGAAGTTGACCTAAAAATATAACTTAATGTTATTCCCAAAAGTTTTTTTCCATGCTCTTTGACAATCTGGATACACTTACACTCTTTCTATTCGTTTAAATTGTAAAAGCATAAGTGGTAATAGTAGTATGTTCAGAAGTTTCAGCTTAATACCCCCAGTCGTTCTCGATATTTTGCTGAAGTGTCTTATTGGCTACCATAATCACAAGCCTTTTGATTTATTTTAAAGCAGCTTTCAGTTTTAAAGCATAATGGGTCAATTTCATAATTGTGGGGGGTTGACATGCCTAATATCCCTAAGGACATAGTTGCTGGACCATTCTACTATACTGAACAAAATAGCTGTCTCAAAATTTTAACTCTGTGCGTTTGAAAAATGAATGGGCTTGAGAGAAAGGCTCTTGTTACTCTTAAAAAGAGCACAATAATTTTTAATTTTGGATTGAATTAACTCCTTTAAAAGTTGAAATAATATTTCCAGCTATTATAGAGTGGTGCTGCCTATGATATTGCTTATATGCCCTTTTCAAAACCTGCATGCATACAGTTTTTTTCTTGAATTGAAACTCCTATACGTTCCCTAAAAGTTTCATCTTAATACTTTTAGCGTCATTAGTTACATTAACTGTAGTGGCAGTATTAAAAGTATACATACAGTGCCTTCTGGCTAGTTCAACATCCCCCACAATTTACCCTTAAAGGTCTAAATTGATAATATAAGTTGTTCTTCAGATAATGTTTTGTCACCTTTTTGAAAGTCCACATTTTTTTTTTATTTAGTTCAACATCCGCCTAAATATTCCTTAATACCCTTAATACCCTTAATACCACCTTAATACCCTTAGAACCTTAGCACCTTAATACCCTTAGAAAAGTTGTAGCAGCATTAGTAGCAGTATACGCATAACACTTTTGGTTTCTTCAACATCCCCTTCGACACACGCTGAAAGTTTCAGCTCAATATATACCATTAACCATTCCTGAAGCATTTCTGATGCTTCCGCTTGACAACCTGAGTGGGCATAGTATGTTTCGGTTTAGTTCCATACAGTTTCTATATATCCCAAATCGCTCGCCTTAATATCCTTAGTTTTAATAGCAGTAGTAGTAGTAGTAGTAGTTGTTGTAGAATTAATTTTAGTAGCCTTAGCTTTAGTGGCAGATGTAGCAATAGAAGTAGTAAAAATAGTAACAGTAGTAGCATCCCTCAAAACAAGCCCTGTTAGTTTGAACTTCACACACCAAACTGTTTCTAAGATATTGCTGTTACACCCTTTTGACAACCTGCATAAAGAGGGCGTATTCTAATTCAGTTCATCATCCCTCCTTAAAATTTCTTGAAAATTTCACCTTAATACCCTTAGGTATAGTTGTAATAGTAGTCACAGTAGTATTGATATTATTAGTAAAAGTATTGAATAGCGGTAGTACTACTAAGACCAGTAGTATTAACCTATTGCCTTTTTGTCAGTCGAACATCTTTCTCATCAAGTCCAGGAAGTGTCCACTTAATGCAATTAGCCATTGCTATGACATTGCTGATATGTCCTTTTAAAAACATGTACGTTCATATACTTCTTGGAATTTTCATCTTAATACTCTTAGCCCTACGAGTAGTTGTAATTGAAGTAGTAGTAGTAGCAACAGTAAATGTAGCAGTAACAATAGTATTAGCAGTAGTGTTCATATTGCCTTTTGGTGAGATGATCTTCCTCTTTAAGTATTCTCTGAAAGTTTCAACTTTACCCGAATCAATTCTTGAGATACACTATTTTGACAATGTGCATGCACATAGCGTCTTTTGATGTAATTCAAATTTCCCCTTAATAATGTAAGAGGAGAAGTGTGGTAGTAGTGAAGGTGGTAGTTGTATTAATTTTGATAGCATGCAAATATTGCCTTTTTGATCATCTACGTTATCATTTCGTGAACTTTCCAAATTAATATACTCAGTTAGTCTTGTGTTGTACCCTTTTGACAATCTGTATACACATAGCGTGTTTTGATAAAAGTTCAAACATGCATACATTTCTCAATAACATATTCTGTGTAAACAATAAATGAATTTCCTAAGTTACAGCCCTTGTCCTTAGGACTGTGGGGAGGTTGAAATGCCCAATACTGGACCTTTCAAAAATTCTGAACAAAATAGCTCTCAAAAATTTTTGATTGGATAGGTTTTTGGGAATGATTAGACTGGGGGGGCTGACATCCCTCCATTCCCTTTTGACTCTTAAAAAGGACAACAAAACTTTCGACTTCAATCAAAGGAGCTCCATCCGATCCAAAGTTTATGGAGCTACACGTTCCTTGAAAAGCTTATGCGCCCTGGGCATAACTTACAACTCTTGCGCTGAGGGCTTAGGGGGGATGTCATCTTCAAAGACATGATTTCCGGACCTTTCAACCACTTTGAACAAAATAGCTATCTCAAAATTTTGATTGGATGTGTTTGGGAAAATAGTGGTCGTGGGAAGGGTGTTATTTACCCTCTAATAACTTTCAACTATTCAAAAAGGCACTAGCCCTTTCAATTTCCAATTAAATGAGCCCTTTTGAAGTTTCTACGACAACGCTTTCTATAAAAACCTTATATGCCCCCATGGCATAACTTACAACCCTTGCCCTGAGGGGTGTGTGTGGGGGGGGTGTTGTCATCCTTAAAGACCTAATTTCTAAACTTTCAACTACGTTGAACAAAATGCCTTTCTCAAAATACTTACAACCCTTGCCCTGAGGGCTGTGGGGTGGGGAGGGGGGAGTATCATCCTCAAAGACATAATTTCCAGACTTTTCAACTACGTTGAACAAAATGCCTATACCAAAATTTTGATTGGATGTGTTTGGTAAAATAGTGGACGTGAGAGGGGGTTAGTTGCTCTCTAATCATTTCGACTATTAAAAAGGGCACTAGCCCTTTCAGTTTCCAATCGAATGAGCCTTTTTTGAAGTTTCTACGACAACGCTTTCTATAATAAACCTTGTATGCCCCCAAGGCATAACTCACAACCCTTGCCCTGAGGGCTTTGAGGAGAATGTTATCCTCAAAAACATAATTTTTGGGCCTTTCAACTACGTTGAACAAAATGCCTATATCAAAATTTTGATTGGATGTGTTTGGGGAAATGGTGGGCGTAAGAGAGGGGTTTGTTGCCCTCAAATCACTTTCGACTGTTAAAAAGGGCACTAGGCCTTTCAATTTCCAATCGAATGAGCCCATTTTGGAGTATCTATGACAAAACTTTCTATAAAAACCGCATATGCCCCCAGGGCATAAGTTACAACCCTTGCTCTGAGGGATGTGGGGGGGAGCCTCGTTCTCAAAGACATAATTTCCGGATGTTTCAACTATGTTGAACAAAATGGCTATCTCAAAATTTTGAGTGGGTGTGTTTGGGGAAATGGTGGTCGTGGAATGAGCCCTCAAATCACTTTCGACTATTAAAAAGGGCACTAGCCGTTCCAATTTCCAATCGAACGAGCCCTTTTTAAAGTTTTTGCGACAACTCCATCGATACGAAGTGCCCTGGTCTAAAGGCAAAAAACGAAAAAAAAAATAAATAAATAATACATTGTGCCCACATCGCTCTTTACTTAGGCAGCGCTTTTGCGCTGCGTATGATATCTGTTATAAGTAGCCCTGGTTGGCTCCTAGTGATGAGACATAACACACACAGGAAAAGCCTTC